>NC_133454.1:100113530-100371030 GCF_048565385.1 Saimiri boliviensis
TCATGATTTTAAAACATGATCGGTAATCATTTTGTGTGAAATATTGTAAGGTATTTAAGATAGACCATTGAAACATACAAGCCAGTTAATAGATTTAGTATGCAAACACCTATAAATACTAATGTTACCTGAAAATAAAAATATAATGAAAATAAATATATAATTTAAGATGCTTATTACAATTTTTCATTTAGAAACAGAATTGCTAAGTGTTTGCAATATAATCTCTAATTTACCAATATATGATTGGGTAAATGTTTGATGCGTTTGCCTAAACTGATTTTAGAGCAAATAATATCCCTTTAGGACATAAGCTATCATAATGAAAAACAGAAGAAAAATTGCCACTACTTGATATATTTCTAAAGGAAAAACTCATTTTTTCATCATTTATTAAATTGCAAAACTTGTCATTATTGTACTTTAGAAATCATTTGATGAAAAAAAGTCATGCTTACTTTTGCTTTGAGTATCTCAAGAAATTTTTATATGTGGTTATAATATTAAAGAACTCTAAAAGAAATGCACAAATATGTGTATTTTATTTAACTTAGATCTATAAAGTTTAGAGAATAACCATGCATAACAATTACAAAATCACTTCCTTCCATTATTTTATTTTGGAGCATAATTTTGCAAATGCCGAAAGGAACACTCCCATTCCATACCTGCAGACCCTGGATGAAATAATGGCAAACTTTAGGGTTTCTACTTGGCCAGAGTTGCTCTTCAGGCTACAGTGAAAATCTGAGACAGGATTTAGCCAATTCAGTTTATGAACTCATTGGCTCTTCTGCATTTTGAGGATCTTTCAGACTTCCTTGTTAAAAAAAAAAAAAAAAAAAAAAAAAGAATTAGCTCAAGGGTAGTTAAGTGGTGGGGGAAAATCCCCCACATATAAAAGCAAATGAGTTTTTAAAGAATGGAAAATAATCTGTATGAGAAATTACTTCTGAATTATCCAAGTGGAAATTAAACTTAGCTCTTGTTAACATTTCTATAGAAACATGCATTTTGATTAAGTCAAACAAACAACAGAAAAAGACCTTAAAAGCAGGCATAGTCATTCATCTGTATACTCACAAATACTTTTCTTTTTTCGATTATCAGTATTTTTTTCTTGCCTTGTTTGCATCATTTCTTTTAACTTTATTTCCCATTATAGAGAGGCTTTCTATCTAAGGCTGAATTGAATTACTGCTTACTTCCCTCTGTGAAGTCACTTCAGCAAAGAGTTACTCTTTGGAGTTAGGTCCTCATCTCTAATCTATATCCCTCAGCTAAAGCGCTCTGTCTTTGGCTGCCCCATCACCACCCTAAGGCACGTAGAAAGAGGGCTCTCGCTTTGCCCAGTCTGTTCACCGAGCTCCTTTTCAAATTGGTGAGGAGGGAGGTTTGTGGAAGGGGGAACTAGATGTATCAAGCAACTCTGTGAAACCAGTGTAATTTGTAAATTTGCCATAAAGTTTTAAGTGAGAAGTTGGAGTGGGGTTTTGAGGGTTAGCATACTTTCAGAAATCAAAAGGAAAATGGGAGTTTTTAATTCAGAGGGCTCTGATACTTAAGATTTGTTTTCTAAATTTTACCAAAGCTATTAATTAGCAATTAAAATAATTAAAATATATTAAAATATTCCTGACAATATAATCATTTATATACTTACACTTAAATATATAAATAGGCAAAACACACGTAACAGCACTTATCAAATAACACTACTTAATATCACCTGGGTGTTCATTTAGATTTGAAGCAAGTGAAATATACAGTTCCTAGGAGAGTGCACCTTTATCTGCTCATAAAGAGTGACAAAAATCACTGCTGTAATTTATACTTTTTATTCATTATGAAAAGCTTTTATACACTTGGTAGAGAGAAAGCCTCATTTCATTTTCTCAAACCAAAAAGTTACTACCTAAATGCCTTTGTATAAAAGCTAATACAACATGACAAAAATAATGTCTTAGCCTTCAATGTACATTGAACTGGTGAAAGAATTTAGGAACAGTTTGGCAAAGATAAAACATAAAATTAATTTTCATGTTATTTTCTTTGTATTCACATTTATACAGGTAGACTTTGTCAGATACCTGTAGTAAAAAAGAACTTGTTCATGCATACAGAACAAAATAAAATAAGATTAAAAGCTCCAGGAAATCAGCCTGCTTCAAAAAACCATTAAAGTGTGCCTATCCCTCAAGCTTTACAAATGTGTTAATTGTCGTGTTTCAGTCATGTAAATATGTTTCAGCATAAAGTAACCAAGATTTCCTGTTATAGAAGCAGCCCTATCTGGGGGTGTGGGGGTAGGGAGGGACGAAAGAGGACTAAATAACACACTGTAATGAAACCTGCCTTTGGGCAGCACATGCTTCGGTTCTGAATGCCCAGAAATACTTTACAGACACTCTAGGCTGCCTAGCAATGGGGATTTTCTAATTCTGGCTAGCTTGACAAAGTAAATACAACTATTGAACATAAGGCAGCTCCTAATAAAAAACAACAATTCCCCCTTGTAAACACCTACATTTGGCCCCATTAAAAATTCTTTCTTCATACCGAGGAACTAGCAGACCCTTAAATGTGGGGGTCTCAAAGTAACTAGAGAGTAGTTGGGAGATTTAATGCTGCCAGGATGTTTTACATTGCCATTTCCACCGAGCACTTCATACTCCATCTCAGGGCTTTGTAGAGTAATGTTCTGCATACACTGTGGGGCATTATGCAAGCAAACACATTGGCCATTATGCTCTGAGGACTCATTTGTGTACAGCCAAAAGGGAATCAACTCGTTCATGTATGTGTTAGACACAAATATGTATGATTGCCACATTTCCAAGAGGAGTGTTTATCGAAAGCTGCCAAGTTTGAAAGTTATTAATATTTAGTGGACTGACATTAACATGGTAACTTGAGCAATGTGGTGAACTGATTTCAAAATTCCCTGATTCCTGACTTTTCACATCTTAGAATTCCTCTATTCCATAAGCTGTGTATCAGTCAGACCTCTGCCAATCCTTAAATTGGATTGTGGATCTGCTGCAGTTTTTAAAATCTCTAGGATTTAAGGATCAATCTCAAATGTGCACACATATTTATCTGCTAACAGTTACTAAGTAGGAGCCTTCAGATTATGGTAAGAAGCAAACATTAGTTTGAATTCTAGTAGACAAACGCAAAGATATTGTTACCTTTTGCCACCTCTAGAGTAGTTTCCATATAATATACTTTAAAAGAAAAATGAGGATTAAAAAGGAATTCTAATTAGTAGTTTGAATATATTTCTAAAAGACTTTTTCAAGCTTAACATTCAAGATCTAAAAACATCGTATGTTCCTAAAATATCTTTGTATTCTTAAGGCACCTGAGGGGTAGTACCCAAAATATTGCTCCTGAAATGTCTCCTCACTTATGTTGGGTAGGAAAGGGACTTCCTGGGCAACACAGGCTTGAAGTACCTGTTAAAATAACAGTCTGTCCAAAGAAAGACCCCAGTTCTCTTCCGTTTACGGCAGTAGCAGCAGCCGACACTAGATCTCAAGCCATCTCTCAGTTTGGCCCTGCTGGAGCTTCATTCAAATTCTACACACTCTGGAGCTTATATGCTCCTGCCTGTATTGTGTGTTCCAGAGCCATACAAGCCTTGGGTTAAGCAGCAGTTGGAAACCAGCAACAAGGTTGCCAGTGAGAAACCCAGCTACACAATTAAGGAAAGATGAGTAGAAAGGAGTCAGTTGGGGAGACATCAAGCAACCGGTTGAGGCAACATTGCACAGTCCGAGGATCACAGGCATAGCAGTGACTGTGTGACTTATCCATCCCATTCCTTTATCCCAGACATGATGCTGCTGAGGGAAAGGGGACTGATCAGGGAGAAGGCATCTTTCACAGTATGATTGTGAAAGTATCCAAGTACAGTTTAACACCTCAAGCTGCGTTATTCAACTATTACCTAAATGACTTTTTTTTTTCAGTTCTACTCATTTTGGAGTATTAATGGGAACAAAATTTACAAAAAAAAAAAAAAAAAAAAAAAAAAGGAGAAACTAAAAGTAAAAGATACTGCTTTTAGTTTGCATAGAAAGTAAAACCAGGCCAAGCATGGTTGCTCACACCTGTAATCTCAACACTTTACGACGCCAAGGCAGGAGGATTACTTGAGCCCAGGAGCTTGAGACCAGCCTGGGCAACATAGTAAGACACCCATCTCTACAAAAAATTTTAAAATTAGCCAGATGTATTAGCACATGCCTGTAATCTCAGTACTTGGGAAACTGAGGCAGGACAGAGTGAGACCATGCCTCAAAAGAAAAAAGGAAGCAAGCCCATTTTAAGAATTCCAGGAATAATCTGGTTTGTTCTTTGTCAGTGCATAAAATAAGGGAGGAGAATAATATAACCCCCACACACACATCTTAAATGTCTGAAACAAAGGAACATTGGGATGAAACATGGTGATATGTTTATTGCTATGTAGCCAAAAGATTCCAAGTTACATTTTAAAAGAATTACACTCAGCAAACCATCCCCACAAATAGTAGAAACTGCTACGGCTTCTCCTTCATGGACATCTCACACAAGGCTCAACTCCTACACCTGGAATCTTCTTTTGGGCAGTCACAAGATTAAGAAACACCTTTCCCCACAGACAGTGGGAGTCAGTAGCTAGAATGTTTCTTCGGAATCAGAAGAAAGCAAAATCTAATAATCAGTATATATCACTTTGCAGGGAATTCTGTCTTTTGTAGAATATGCATGTTTGCAGCAATTATTGTTTTCTATTATTACAAATGTCCGTGCATGACCTTGTGAGGATATGGGTAAGATGGCCCTGGTATTCATAAAAATAAGCTCACATCGCTTCCTTGCTACCCCTTGCCCTTAAGGATTAAATCCAAGTCACTTACCACACTTTAGAAACTCTACAAGATCTGACCACTGCCTACCAAGCCAAACTTATAACCACTCCCCTGCTTGTTGACTCTTCCAGAAAAGCCGACTTTTTTTCTGCCTTTCAAGCATACCAAACTTATTCCCATCTCAGGGTTTTTCCATTTTATTCCCTTTGCCTGGGACTTCTTTCTCTCAGTCTCAAACCCTTCTCAAAATTTAGATCTTAGCCCATATATACTCTCTAGAAAGGCCTTCCCCAACTGAAGTAGTACTCCCAGCCAACATCATGTCACCATGTTTTGTTTCCTTAAAAGCACCTCTCACCATCTGAATTATTTTCTTTCCTTCTTTCTTTTTTTTAAGACCAAGTCTCGCTCTGTCACCAAGCTGGCGTATGGTGGCACGATCTCAGCTCATTGCAACCTCCGCCTCCTGGGTTCGAGTGGTTCTCTAATTCTCCTGCCTCAATCTCCTGAGTCATGGGGATTACAGGCATGAACCATGACGCCTGGCTAACTTTTGCATTTTTAGTAGAGACTGTGTTTCACCGTGTTGGCCAGTCTGGTCTCGAACTCCTGCCCTTTGGCCCGCCTTGGTCTCCTAAAGTGCTGGGATTACAGGCGTGAGCCACCGCGCCCGGCCTGAATTATCTTTTTTTGTTTGCCCTCCTATGTGTTGTTGATCTCTCCTCCAGTCATCTAAATATCTGTGCATTGTCCTTCCTAATCTTGAGAGTTCCCTGGAAGCAGGTGTCTTGCCTGTCTGGTTCACACTGTTTTGTCTCTAGTGCTTAGAAAAGTTCTGGCACATAGAGTATAAACTGAAGCCAAACTGCCCAAGTTCAAATTCCAATGAAATATACTGAAGTTGCAACCTCACTTCTGCTCTTTTCTCACAACCAACACATGATCCACAGCCTGTAATCCCAGCTTCCCAGGAGGCTGAGGCTAGAGGATTGCTTGAGCTCAGGAATTCAAGGCCAGCTAGGCAACATGGCAAAACCCCATCTTTACAAAAAGTACAAAAATTAGCCAGACATTGTGGCCTGTGCCTATAGTCCCAGCTACTCAGAGGCTGTGGGAGGATGGCTTAAGCCAGGGAAGTTGAGGCTGCAGTGACCCATGATTGTGCCACTGCATTCCAGCATGGGCAACAAAGTGAGACTGTGTCTCAAAATAAATTTTTTAAACAGACTTATATTCTGGCCTCTCTGCTCTACCCTTATCTCGCTCTTTTGTCTTATCAGTAGCTACCTTGAAGCCATCTAAAATAATAGACTGAGTGGGAAGGCAATACCCTTAAATTTTTTTCTCTGAGGTGGCTCCTGTTTTCTGACCAGCCATTTAACAAAGGTATTTAATGAAGGCTTAGGGGCACCGACATCTCTAAAGGTTGTCTGCCCTGGTGTGCAGGTGTAGAAATAGTTGGGTGTTTTCAACCCTGTGGGGCCCCAATTTCCAAATTGTTAGTCAGTTTAGCTTGTGGGCTGCAGCTAGTTCCCTTCCAGCTCTTCTTGCAGATTCTGTAACTCTAGCCTGAGTTCATCTGTCTTTTATAAGTGAATTTCCTTAAAGTGGCAAGAAGCTACCAACACACCAATATTCTGAATTTCTCCAGTGTTCCATATAGAGCCACTGATTAGGAGGGAGGAAGTTCACTCTCCAGGTTATCACAAGCATAACAAGGCTCACAAGCTTTCTACTTGGCAATACTTGGACCTCACTGCCCATCGTCTGGCCACTAAACCAACATACATTTAGGTAGGTTGTAGAACTTCAGTGCTTCTATTGTCGGGTACCAAATTCTATATAAACAGAACATAGCTTAGGCTGTTATCGCAGAGATCCAAAAACACGGTGGCTTAAGTAATATAGAAGTTCATCTGTCTCTCACATAAAGCCCAGTTAGATGACCCAGGACTCTTCTGGTGGCCAGATGATATCGAGAGTCCCTAGACCCATTCTGTCTTTTTGCTATGCCCCCTCAGCAAATAGATTCCATTTTGTGGTCCAGAATGGCTGTGTTAGCACCTACCCTCAAGTCCATATTTCAGCAAGTGAGGAGAGGAATGTTAGATTTATCCCTAACATTCGAAGAGCCTAGAGCAAGAATGCAAATGAAGGACCACGTAATTATTATATGCCTCAATACTTTAAATTATTGAGCCAACAAACTATTAAACATGTTTTATCTTCCTTCCTTCATACATATACCTCCCTGAAAAGCCGAGTTTAAACTTTGGATCAGGGTTCTACTCTAGAACATGGAGACACCGGGAGAACTGGCCTACATACAGCCTGCCTCCTTTCTCTTCCCACCCCTGCCCCCTTACTGCGCACAAGGGAACATTCACATATGTTTGTGGATGCCCAGCTTGCACATCCAAACTCTAGCCCCACAAACAGCCATCTCTTGGCTATTCCTTGGGCCCCATGTTATACACACAGACAACACAGTCAACCCTTGAGGAATGTGGGGGAGAGATCAGTGCAGGCTTTGTAGTCATTTGGACAGGGAATTCTGAGGTTATGAGTACCCAGAGCATGTTCTATAAAGAAGGGCAAGCTGGATGTTGTAACTGATGCCTGTAATTCCAGCCCAGCATTTTGGAAGGCCAAGGCAGGCAGATTGCTTGAGCCCAGAGTTTGAGACCAGCCTGGACAACATAATGTGACCTTGTCTCTACAAAAAGGTTTAAAGGCTGGGCAGGGTGGCTCACTTCTATAATCTCAGCACTTTGGGAGGCCAAGGCAGGCAGATCACAAGGTCAGGAGTTGGAGACCAGCCTGGCCAACATGGCAAAAGCCCGTCCGTCTCTACTAAAAATACAAAAATTAGCTGGGTGTGGTAGTGTGTACCTGTAGTCCCAGCTACTTGGGAGGCTGAGGCAGGAGAGTTGCTTGAACCCACGAGGCAGAGGTTGCAGTAAGCTGAGACCATGCAATTGCACTCCCAGCCTGGGTGACAAAGACTCCATCTCAAAAAAAAGGAAAAAGTTTTTGAAAAATCTGCTGGAGTTGGTGGCACACATCTGCAGTCCCAGCTAGCTGGGAGGCTGGGGTGGGTGGCTTCAGCCTGAGAGGGGAAGGCTGCAGTGAGCTGTGATTGCACCATTATACTTCAGCATGGGCAAAAGAATGAGATCCTGTCTCACAAAAAAAAGAAAAGAAAAAAAGGAAGGGCATAGGATCTAGACGCACATCTCCTTTAGCCCTGTGATTCCTCACCCCATAGGATGCGGTATGGCCAATGGAGGTGTGGAACCAGACTCAGGGCAGGGGCTTTCTCACCAAGATCTAATAGCAATTTTAAGGGAAAGATAAGTAGATGGTTCCTCCTCTTTAAGGAGCTCACCCAAAAGTTAGACTTCTGCTCAAGTCGAAGTGACCATAACTTAGTCACTTAGCCTGTTTTCTTGGCAAAGGAAGCTGGAACTGGGGCCTCTGTTCTGGGAGGCTACGTCCCTCACTAGCTGAGAAATTCTTATGCTCTCTGACAAGGAGAATAGATACTGGGAGTAAATTGGCAATCTTTGCCATAGACACATGCCTTTTCATAAATCACACTTTTGTTTAGACAAGTGAGTTCTTCACAATCTGCTTTCAGAGAGGTGAATTTAGAGGCAAGACAATACTGTCAGTTATAATTGACGGTCAAAATAATTGCACACCTGAGTATTTTTCAATGGACAGCCAGTGTGCAGTGTTCCAGCGCTGAATTTTTGTCTAATTTTCAGATCAGTCAGGAAGAACCCAATGAATATTTTTTTTTTACTTAAAGGATATAGTATGATTATGACATTCAATAAAATTCAATTAAAGTTAATCATTTTAATCTTAAACCCTGGGCATGAATTGGGCCTTAAACAAAAACTTAATCCTAAAACCTGATCATGTTTAGGAGAATCTGCTCCAGAAATATTCAGCAATTACCAAATGTACACTTGTCAATTCACAAAGAGCAAATATTTGGTTCTGGCATTCTTTCCACTGGCCTATTCATATATGACAATAATGCAAAATGCAGCAGATGCATCCTCCACATTTCAAATCCTAACCAGATGTAGAATTATTACAATATAATATTACATTGTAATAATATAATAATTAGGGAGTAATACAAATGTAAAAATACAAAACAATGATTATATGATAGCATATAACATTGATTTTTTTTTTTTTTTGCAAGTTTGAAACAACACTCTGAAGTCTTGTGAGGCTATCATAGCAATACTATGATGATCAATATAGACTGTCTCCTCCCCTCCATCCTCCTCCTTGTGACCCTGAAAGGAAATCTATCTTTCCACAAAGGAAGGAGAAATTCTCTGTTTATCCATAGAGCAAGGGAGACTTTGAATACATTGCTTTTGTTCCCACTCTCTGGACTAGTGGGGTTATCGGGTATGCATTTTTTGGTCAGAAACCAAGACTGGGGCCCCCAGCCGTCAGCTGTAGATCACATATTGAGTGAATGCTTCTGGATGGTGATGATTTTGCTGTGGCCCTTCTGGAAATTGGCATGCCACTGGTTGTCTCCCAATATGCTTTTACTCCTTCTTCCGTAGTCATAGATTTGCTAAACATTTTTACACACTTTTAGACATTTCTCAACCTCCCTTGCAGCTAGGTGTGGCCATGTCTTTGTTCTGGGCATGAGTGGAAGTGATGTGTCCAACTTTCAGGTCTTGCCTTCTTGGCCCCTTTCTTCTCACAAGCTAAGAGCTAGCAAGAGCATCAGCCTGGTGGCCAAAAGTAGAACATCTTGTTGAGAATGGCAGACTAGTCTGTCCCACTCTGAATTGCTTGCTTCTGGACTGTAAAGTGGGAAATAAATAAACTGCCTTTTATAAGCTATTTTTGGAAGAGGGTAGGAGTGTCTCTGTGCTATAGCTACTTGGCCTCTACTCTAATTCATTCCCTACCACTTGGAGCAGTTTAGAATACAGACTGTGGCTGCAGAAATCAGTACGTATCATTCTGCAGTGAGGGCATCACACAGCTGAAAGCCTGCAGTGGAATAGGATGGCAGGTCTTTTGAGCATCTGTTTCCTCCCCGTTATGAAAAGGGGGAATATGCTTTTAAAATTCGAGTGGGAAAGCATCTTCTGACATTTTCTTTATTCGTTATTTTGCCGGCAGTGAAGACATGTGCAAAAGACAGGTTTTAAAAATAAAATGGACCCCAAATTGCCTCCTTAATACAGCCATGCATATATATACTGGTCCAGAAGCCAGGCATCTGACATGCCCCATTTTCACTCCTACTTAAATATGAGGGAAAGTATTTAGACTTTTAAAAATCTCAGAAGCAGGGACTGCAATTGCACGTTCCTTTATATGTCTGTAAGGAGCCACAGTAGAGAATAAATGTATACTAATAATGTATAAATACTCAGATGCCAGGCAGACTGAGACCTAATGGCTACATCTGATGTGCTGTTGCTATTGTATAATTATATTTGTTCATTATGTTTATAGATTCATTTCCTTGACCTAATAAACTTACTTGTTTTTATCTTGTACCATATGTATTTTTATGAACCACCTCAGATCCTTTTTGTGGAGCAAGAAGAGATATAAATAAATTAGCATCAAACTTGATAGTTCACAAAACACATATACATCTCATTTTATTCTGACAAGAGTCTTAGGAGGGCAGAATTGTTCTCCCGTGATAGATGAGGACACTGAGGCTTAGCCAGCTGAACTGACTTTCCTGAGGTCTCATGGAGAGTGAGTGACAGAGGCAGGTATCAAACTGTCACTCTCTGCCTCTGTGTCCAGTGCTCACAAGTCCTGGCCACCTCTGTTAAGGGACCAGTTAGAACTTATGTGTTCTAAGGTCTTTATTTTATAAGTTTTTTTTTTCCTTTTCTTTTCTTTCGTTTGTTTGTTTGTTTGTTGTTGTTGTTGAGGCAGTTACTAAGGTATTAAGGTTTTTTTGTAGAGATGAGATGTCACTGTATTTTATTGTCTAGGCTGGTCTTGACCTCCCAGGCTCAAGAGATCCTCCCACCTCACCCTCCCAGAGTGCTGGGATTACAGGTGTGGACTACTGTGCCTGGCAAGTTTTCATTTAAATTGGCAGTGTTTTAAAGAAAAATGAAAAAATCCGTTAGGAGTATTCTGAAATAGTAATGCTTATTCCTGTGATCCTGAGCAATGCAAATTGTAACTTCTCAGGAAATGACAGAAACTTTAAAAACGTTTAATATAAATCTCTAGTCATCGGCTAAGGGTTAAAGTGTTCTACATCAATTGTTTTCAGAAAACAAACAGTGCCTGATGGTTTGGTCTTGGCAAAATGTGAAAAATATAAATTGATTAAACTTATTTTAATGAGTATTTACCTGCAATTTGTCTCAAATCCAGGTGTAATCTAGATTCATTATCTTGCCCCTTCTGTCTGGGAACTGTGAGTGCTGAGCCCAGGCCTGGCAGGCTGGAAGAAAAGGAATTAGGAAGGGAACTGTTGAGCCAGGAATTCCAATCCTGTGTCTATAGCAGGCGTCCCCAAACTTTTTACACAGGGGACCAGTTCACTGTCCCTCAGACCGTTGGGGGGCCGCCACATACTGTGCTCCTCTCACTGATCACCAATGAAAGAGGTGCCCTTTCCTGAAGTGCGGTGGGTGGCCGGATAAATGGCCTCAGGGGGCCGCATGCGGCCCGTGGGCTGTAGTTTGGGGACGCCTGGTCTATAGGATCAGTTTAGCCACAGGCTCAGAAGGAACAAAATGTAGACATTAGCTAAGCCCAACAAAGAGACGGAGAGGCAAGTAGAGGGGAAAGAATCTCAAAGTCCAGCTCTCCTCGGTACCCCTTGGAGTCTCAGAGCAAATCACTTCTGCTGCTGCCTTATTATGACCCTGGACTTCCCATGGGCCTAGGGGTGCCTTTTGGCAGGAGTTTTCATAATCTGCCAGAGTGTTTTGCTAGCCTCACTGTTTCCCTCCTTGCAGCATTGATCCAGTGGGATTACAGCAAATCACCCCGGCCTGTGCAGGAACCATGGAAGTTGTCACACCTTTCCCAGATCCCTTTGCCTACACAGAAATCATTGTTTTATTCAAGGCATTAATGGAAAAAATAGGCAGGCAGACAGCCAGCCAGCTATCCATCTCCTGCATCACACAGCCTCTTCCTCCAAGAATCTGAGAAAAGAAAATCAAGTGGAAAAATTTCAGCTCAAGATACAAGATATGGTTTTGGTTTTGGCCCTTGCTTCGGAACCCCAGATATAAAATAATAAATAGGAATACCTTGATTTGGTGTACCAGGTTGAGAATAATATGATTTTTTTGTAGTCTGATTTTTATTTAAACCATTATTCAGTGAAACCTCAATGTCTAAAAGTTTATATACCCTACAGCCCTGCAGTTTTAAGTCTAAAGGAGGTCACCATGCTATGCAGAGTATCTTGCAGCATATTTTTTCGGAAGACAGATCTGGGGTACAGCAGCATCTGAGCATTTACATGTCAAGTGTGTAAATGCTTTGGAAGCCTCAAAGGAAAAATCCCTGACACACCTGGCAAGCCTGGAACCTGATCTCTCGTTCTTCCTCGCTGTTTCACATCGCACTGACATGGTGCACAGGGGGAGGCTCAGAAAGAAAGAAAACAAAACCCACTGCTTGAGAATTTAGATTGCATAGTAAGCTCGTTCAAGTAATAATCAACAAAAGCAGGCAAAATCACACAGAGATTCACATATTTCCAAGAGCCATCCTTGGGCTTTTTCAAAGGGCATGAGTATACAACTAGCTTAACAATGTAGCATTTGGTTAAAAGCAGTTAATTCTATTACCCTTAAATTTTTATGCTCAGAGTCTCACACGAATGATATTTGACTTTACTTCAAAGCCATTCAACCTGAAAGATTTCCAAGCATGTCACATGTCACATTTAGCTACTTTTGCTCTGAAGGGCTTTCAGCCAACTGGCTCACATTCATTGCCTAGAAAAGCAGAGGCAGAGAAATGCTTAGCCAGTTCACAAGCAAATAGGTAGGCTGCTGAAATAAATTATATTATGCTTGTTCTGAATAAACCACACAAGTTTCCTCATTTAGATTATCACAGCACTATGACCCTTTAACTAAATGCATCATGTAATTATAAAGATATACTGGTTCTCCTGTTAAGCAAATCTCCATTCTTCATGTCAGAATCCAGTTCATTACTTCACACCTAGCTCAGATCCCAACCCCATAAAGCTTTTTCCTATTCACCTTTTCCAACTATGATTTCTGCTTTATCTCTGCCTTTCTTGTATATATAACTTCAAGTGTTCACTGTGAGGGTTACCTGTGTGCTTGACTTATTCATGTTACTGGATTGTAAGGAAATGAGTGTGGAAGGTGCTCTATTGACGTATCCTTTCAGAATGCCTTGCTTCAAGAGGATTCTCAATATTTGTTGACTCCAATTGATTTACCAAACAGCCTAATCACTATCTAACCTCAATTGTCAGGTCCCAACCAAAACTATATATGCACATGTTTCTTTATGGTAATTTTCCTTTTCAGATAACCTTCAGATCATGCATGTATCCTGGTCAGTTTTCCTTTGCTCATTAGCAATAACTACAAGATCTTAAACATTAAAACTCAGACATAAAATTAAAGATCTCTTTCCCTCCTGCTTCCTCACATGGACACGGATAGAATTAACCCTACACAGACATTTGTAACCCCAAATTTTAGAACTATGCCTGCCTTTCGGATTCCTGAGCTTTCTCTTTTTTTTATTTTTTATTTTTTTTGAGATGGAGTCTCACTCTGTCACCAAGCTGGAATGCTGTGGCACAATCTCAGTTCACTGCAACCTCCAACACCCTGGTTCAAGCAATTCTGCCTCAGCCTCCAAAGTAGCTGAGATTACAGGCACCTGCCCCCACACCCGCCCCCACACCCGGCTAATTTTTGTATTTTTAGTAGAGATGGGATTTCACCATGTTGACCAGGATGGTCTCAATCTCCTGACCTTGTGATCCACCTGCCTCAGCCTCCCAAAGTGCTGGGATTACAGGCATGAGCCACTGTGCCTGGCTGATTCCTGAGCCTTTCATGCTTTTGTTTCTGCCTGAAATCTTTCCTGGAACAAACTAGAACATAAAGAAATGAAAGAATTGCTTGAAACAAAGAAACAAATATGTCTGTATTTATGCTTTTTTATCATTCAAGAAATAGATGTTTAATTAATAAGTGGCAAGCTGGGTTCCATGGATACTAGGAATAGTTCTGTATGGAGATTATTGTATGACAGCTACAGCTTTCCTTGACCTTCTTGACCTTTCTGATATCTTCGTTGATCATGTATTTGTATAATAGTATATTTTATCCTAGATATATTTGTGTTAAAAAATAAGTACAGGCAGGTTGAAATCAAGGAAGAATATTTTTTCATAAACTTTTTAGTTTTAAATATTTGGGTCATGTGCACACAGCTTGTGTTTACATGACAATAAAAAGCATTTATTCAGGAAAGAAACTAACTGGAACATGTGCTTGTGAACCACAATATTTTGACCAACAAAATATGGTTCTACCCTTTTTCATCTGTTTTCCCTCCCCATGTTGGAGGGAGTTTTCCAAATGAAGGGATTCAGCTAGGTCGTCTCCAGGTCAGTTCTCCTCTAGAAGGCTCTGCGTAGTCAGCAGTGGGGAGCCCTATATGCTGCCTTGTCTTTAGCCTTCCACACCACTTTGTGTCTAACACAACAGATATGTTCTTTGTAGTTTGAATTTTTATGAAATAAATTTTGTGAGCTGGGAGCATTGAGAATTAAAGGAATTTGATATTCTTTTGAAAACAGAAAAATGTTCTTTTGAAATATGAATGTTTCTCCCTAATTACAGTAACTTCTGTAATTGTGATCAGTTACTGGGTCAGCTTAAATCAGCCTGTATCTGCAGAAAAACAGTTGGGATGGGCAGGGGTTGGGAGGGTGTTCAAAGCAACACTATGCTTTTGAAAACATGACCCAACATTATGCATAGAAACAAACTTACCACGACCTGCAGTAGATGCTATGGCTGACTTACCTGTACATGTGAAAAAATTCACCCTCTGGTTGGTATAATTTTTTTATGTTGTCAATATTTCTGTGAACATTTTAAGTTCCTAGAGAAAGTATAACCTTGAAAAAGAATAATCAGGTCATCTAATAGACAAAGACAAGCAAGTATTCATGGGAATCTATAATTGCTGAAAAGCTGCATTTAATTTTAAAAATTGCATGTTGGAGCCCTGGTAAAACAAAACAAAGCCAAAAAGAAAAAAGATACCCACCATAATTTGTGTGATATTTTTCAATGATGCTTTTATTTATGTGTTTACACATGTTCACTTTTACCTAAACGAGAAAAGATCTTAATACATTTTGGGGTGGACATTGAAAATGTTCCACTAAGATTCCTGGTTCAGTTTCTGCGATGGCTGTAATTTGTAAAATCCAGTAGGAACAGGAGGTGATTATATTGGAATTCAGTCTGAAGAATTGTTTTAGCAGGAATTTTATATGCAAGACTAAATGCTGATCAACAGAGCATAATATTGTATTCTGAAGTATGCTAGCCAAAGGAAAATTAATTTTTTTTCTTTTTTTCTTCTCCTGAAATCTTCTGCCACAGCGACTGCATTTGCCTCCAGACTTGTCAGACACAGTGAGCCGCTCAAGCAAACAGGATCTGGCAGAATCTGCCAAGCGGCTGGGCCCAGGCTGTGGCATGATGGCCGGAGGCAAGAAGCACCTGGACTTCTAGGGATTCCTCCTTAGCCATTGCATGCAGAATTCTATGACACTCTAATTATGATTGCTAATAGCTTATGTAAATATTTTTCTTAACAATTTGACCCTCTACTCCTTGAAAAATACAGGATTGTAAAATGAGGCTGCCATTTCTCATTTTTTAACTTTTTACAGAAATAGCACAGCAGAAATACTTTTAAAATTTTCCTTCATACTATAGAGAAAATAATTTTATTTTAAAATAAACACCAAAAAATGTCAAAATCTCAAGATGCCTGACCGTGGTCATTTGTGTGCATGTACTAAGGCATTTAGTGTCATGGTAAAGTGCATGTCACAGCAGGTAGCATACAAAACATATGAAATTCAAGATTGTATATGAAAACATATTTTATCTTTATTTCAGAAACCAGTCACTTGCCACCAAAAATGCTGGTTTTTTTTTAATGAAAATGTGTTTGCTAATATATAAAATAAATTTTCATTTATGTATCTGGTTATTAAATTGATAAAGACAAAATAATATTTTGGGATTTAGACTCCATTAAAGATAATTAGTCTGCCGTAGTAGTTAATAAATATAAAGAACTTGAGTGATAGGAAACATAGAAAAAAGGAGTGTTGGTCTTTAGTTTAGTAATCCTAAACAATTGAAGTCAGCACTATGAAATTATGTCAACAGGCATCATTCAGGATTGAAATTCAAACTGACAGCTACGTTTATGCTAGGATACCAGGGGAAAAAAACATATACTGAAGCTCCATGAGAGATTTTACAGGACGTAGGTCTGAGACAAAGTGAAAAAATGAAACTACCTCAGATTTCCATTGTATCACATAAACCTTTTGCTAATTATGAACATTGGTTGGATAGGTAAATTTCTAACCATATAAACATGTCTTTACGAGGGGGCGGATAGCATACTGAACCAGTTTTCATATCAAACACTAGGTGTTTTAATTATAATTCCATATTCTCAAAGCTTTTGACAGATAATAGATAAAAATGAAAGTTAAAAAGTAACTTGCATATTTAAGAATCTTGATTTTTAAAAAGGTGTTCAACATCCATTGGGAGAAACTGAATTTCCGAAATACATTTTCAAATATATTAGAATATTTTGAAGCAGTTATAACTAGCATTTTTAAGCAGCTTGCTTTTAATATACCACAAATTACACTTTATTTGTTCTTGACAACATTGTAGAAAACAAAGACTAGGTTTTTAAAACTGTCTAACCAATATGATGAATGTCAGTCACTTAAAAAAACCCACTGTAGCATAAACACATACTGTATACAGCTTTTATTCAGAATTAGAATAATTGAATCAATGACAGTGATTTGCCAGGATGTCAAATCTCTCCATCATATCCTGTCACTACCAGTTTATTTTTTGTGATCAAAATCAAAAAGACAACTATTTTGTCACCCGCTATTTCATTAGTGCTAAAAATCAGGTTTCTTATTCTATTTTTTTAGAACGTCTGGTTTATTTTTTTCATTTCTTTTAATTCTAAAGACACAAATTCTTCCCCATTTTCTTTTCAAAATAAAGTTTTAGAATTGATCTGTCAGTTAAAATTAAAGGGCTTTTATATTAAGCAAAAGTGCTTTTAAATTTTAAAGCAACTTCAAAAAATCGATTTAGTCCATAGATAATAAATAATGTTGTGCGGATACTCCACAAAAGCTCTGCTATGTCCTTTGAAAGCATTATGAACATTATGAATAAATTCAAATGAGTATTTTAGTCAGGTTATTATTTTAATAACTCTAACCTTTTTCTTATCGTGTTGATTCATTTTATACAAACACACAATGGAACAATTACCTAGCATTTGACTCTCTGAAAAGGAGATGTGAGGTCATCAGATATGTAAATTGCTTCTCAAAATACTTAATAGGTCATTGATTTACTTCTCTAGCTACCATGTCTATAAAATTAACAGCTAATTACTAGTTAATCTATGCTTTGCAAATAGATAAATACTATAAAAATTGAATGTGCATATTTGAACCCTCATTTTAAATATAAAAGAAACTTCTTAAACTCAGTAAAAGTGCATTTTGAATAAAAGAGTACCTGGGCTTTCCAAAAATCATATCCAAGTGCTTTGTTTTTCTAATTCACTGGACAGGCTTTGTAAAAATAAGCTACTGGAGAGGGCTGTATATTTTTGTCTTCCTCTGATAGAAACCCACTCTGAGAATGTGTTTTCCTTTCTTCTGGAAACATTATTTGTTACTCATTATGCTCATAACTTATTACATAAACATATCGTTCTTCAGTAATGCTACTGTAGGTATAGACACCATTTTGATACATTATGAAATATACACTCTATTAACAGATTTGTTTAAATTATCAGCCTGACTCAAAGATATAAAAGCTTAAAAACAATGCCAAACATAGTATCTAAAATTATATCTTTTAAGTGTTTCTAGTATATGAACTTCAAAACCCTATATGGTATTCATTTCTCACACTAGATTTGCCTTTCTTTAACGTGAGGTAAATATTTTGACTACTGCAATTTGCTCAGGTGCTAGGGTTCTAAAACCTTTTGAATTTCCTTTTAGTAGCCCCTAGACAATATCTACTTTTCTCTTTCATTTATTCCTTATGTCCACCTCCAGGATCCTTAAATAACAGTAGACAAAATAAACTACTTCAGAAGGAAGCAACACTCTGCAATCAATTCCCTGTCCATCTTTTAATTTTAACAGATCAGACACACATACACATACAAAAGGAGAGTGGGGGGACCCCTGTTCATTTGTTTAAGCCCATTATTAATGTCACTTCTAAGACAGCATGTTACTGCTTTCCAGAGATAGTCATCATCGACATTATTGAAATAAGCAGTACTAACACTAAGTACTTACACTTTTAACTTTAAAACTTAGCAGTTGAGTCATTCAGTACCAAGTCAAAACACAGAAAAACAAAAAAAGCAGCTGAGGTTTATTCTTAAAAAATGGAAAAGAGAAGAATATATACTTGGCCTTGGTAAGCCAAACATACAGAGAAGAAAAAGCCTTTTTAAAATCTTATTAACATGAGGGCCCAGAGCACAAAGAAATAAGTAAAAGGAATATAAACACAATCCTAAGATGACATTGACAGAACAAAGCTGAATCTTAAAATAATACTGCATGAGTGAATCTTAGGAAAACTAGGGATAATAAAAAGTAGGAAGAAATGATGTGAGCTGTATCAAGAAACCAATTATTTCCCATTTAAGGGTTAGAAGGCATAGCTTTGGGGGGAAAATATTCTGGAAATTCATTGCAGTAAAATGCAGTTTTTTTTACTTAGAGCAGTTTGAACGTTTATTACTTAAAACATTCAGCTCTTATTCTGTTCACCTGGTTTTCCCAACTCAAAGTTTGAAGAAAAATTTTAGGCTTTTAGTTCTGTGACTCTACTGCGGTCTTCACAAATAGTCTCCATCCTGGAAGATGGTGTCAGAACATCCCTGCAGATATCCCATTGATAAATATATAAATATATCTATCGTTAAATAAATAAACAAAAATAAATTATTTCAACAATGAGTAAAAGGCCAACTCCCAGGCACTGCTACCACACAGTGCCTGCCATGCTGTCCCCGAGAGACTGCCTGGAGCTCTGTTCGAAAGGACAGCTCATGTCCCTAGGGTGTGGGCAGAAGGCAAGGCAGCCGTTCCCATCCTGCTGGACCAGAGGGCTTCTGCAGCTGAGCAACCGCTTCTTCAGACTAAACCAGGATGTGCCACTTTGCCCTGGCAATCCTGACCCTCAGAACACACATATACATGCCCAGGTGCATACATACAGACCCTCTGCTCCCACGTCACTCCTTTTCTCCCATTCCCACCTCTTACACCTGGTGTGTCACACCCAGGTCTCCAAAGTCTCTGCTCGTTACACAACAGAACCGTGGGCCAGAACTGGCTGCCTGACCCTGGTGGAAATCATAGCCAGTGAGAAGGAAGAAGTAAGCCAGCCAGCAGCTGCGGCACACACTCCCACATAGACCTTCTCTGACAGTTCCCTCAGCACATGGCCGGCCCTTGGGGAATGCAGACTGCAAAATGTCAGGAGGTAGAAATGTCTGCACGGGCAATTGTACCAACAGTGCATACGCGTGCGCATTCCCCTGAAAGAAGTGTGCCACTGTGCAGTGCAGGCTGCACAGTGCCTGCACTGAATAAAACTACATGCACACATACAAAAACCAATCAACTTAGGCTCTATATGTACAGCAACTCTGGTGGAATAAAATTACTAGTATATTTCATGCCAGAGCGATGAATCTCAATTATCTATTCACAAGTAATTCCTCAACTGATAAACAGTAGATACTGAACTAGAAGGTTATATTGTTTAATCCTTCCATTAATTTCTATTTCTGATCACTTGCTTTTGGGCATTTTTTTTAAAGCAGAGTACAATTCAGTGGAAGTGTCTCTTTGTCCCCAGAGGTTTCTGCATGTGCAAGCATTTTAATCCAGACTGCCAGAAGCTCCAGGCTTTTTACTGAAGTTTGCAGAGGAAAACTTCTCTATATCGACTTATATGTTGCACAGAACAAATAAAAGTCTCAGACAGGCCTTTTTTTACCCAACAAAGGCTTATTTTTTTCCATCCTTTGCTTGGGCTCAAGCACTCCTGCCCTGCGTGCCTCCACTTTAAACATGATCAGATCTGCGCTTCATTGCAAATAACAACTGACCAACAATGGGCCCTGCTTCATAGATTTGGGAATGTTTGGCTTAAGCTGCCAATGACTGAAGGCCTTTAATTCCCACCGGCCAGTCACAGTCTGCTTTGTTGTTGTCTGTTGATGTGTCTGTGCTCATTATTCCTTGACATGCAACATCCCCCTCCACCCTCCAACCATCCACAACCGCACAGAAAGCAAGATTCAAATGGGAACAGCTGTAGTGGTTCAATGGGAAATGATGCCTCTTGTGCAAAGGGGAGGGAGACAGAAAAGGGAGAGGGCCTATTTGAGAAAGGCAACAGCTTTCAGAGAGTCTCCTTTAAGAAATCTACTTTTGAATATACTTCAGTGAAATCATTGTTGAAATAGGCTGACAATGGAAATCTGCCCAGATTGAAAATGCCAGTCTTAATTCAAAAAACAACTCCTAATAGCTTGTAGCATTTTAAAATTATTTGTAGACTTAGAGCTTTTGAATTAAATGACTAACTGGGAAATATTTTATATATGTTGCGGGTATAAGTGGGCACAGAGCTACACCCAGCATTAAGTGGAATTTTTTTCTAACACATTTTTGATTTATGATATCTGTAAGAATTATTGTTTTAAAGATCATCAGGATGTAAAATAGAGTGTGTATGAAAGTAACCATTGGTTTAGAGTGTTGATCTAA
The DNA here is from genome assembly GCF_048565385.1 of Saimiri boliviensis. Classification (NCBI taxonomy): domain Eukaryota; kingdom Metazoa; phylum Chordata; class Mammalia; order Primates; family Cebidae; genus Saimiri; species Saimiri boliviensis. Next base: position 100,134,564 of record NC_133454.1, read on the forward strand.
CATGGAAATAAAATTTGTAACACCACACTATAAGGTTAAAAAGAAAATTGTATAATAAAGGAAATACAAAGGCTTTGGCATGGTTTTTGTACAATCAATGGTTAATTTTTGATATGTAGTTGTGAACAACTTCAAAACACTTAAGTTTAAAACTCTTGCAAGCACTTTTAATTGATTAGGAATGAATTCTAGATGCACAAAATGATTGGACCGTGAACAGCAATACAACTATATCTAAGAACAATTAACTTTTTGCTGGCCAAAAAAGAAACGTATGATTGCATGAAAATGTGTATAAAACATCTATAGAGTATTCTTGTCAAATATAAATGAAATTAACTTTATTATAGAAATCATTCTGAGGATTTCTAGGGAAGACAAATACTTACATTTTGACATAAAACAAATTGGATTATATCGAAGACACACTCTACCTTTTAGCTATCAACTTTTTTCTTTCTTGAATTTATATCTTACCCTTTTTTGCACATAAACTTCATCTGTTAACAACCTTTGGAAAACCAACAAATATTTCTTACATAAATCTAGTGCATGTTGTTCCAGGTTTCATTATATGCAAAGGAATGATACAAACTTGGAACATCAGTCCATAAACTATGAACAGATGGGTAGAAGTATTCGATATATCTTGATAAAACTCTTAAAACTGTGGCAAACTTGTTGGTCATGGTTTTCTTTTAAAAAAAAAAAAAAAAAAAAAAAAAAAAAAAAAACTGCATGACCAACACAGATCAAACATCCATCCAGCCTACGTTGTTCTTGTTTCATTATAACATACAAATGCCCATTTACAAATAATACACCAAAATGAATAAAAGTTTGGATACCAAAATGAAGATTTGTTCCAACTGATATCGTGCCTTCTGTATACAAAGGTCCTTGTTTCAAGTCTGCTTCCCCAGTGGTACAATACAGGACACGGTTGTAGAACTGAAGCGCCTCTAACAGCCGTTTTTCTTTCTTTCCTGAATGCTCAACTGTTGTGTCCACATAGTCACTGACTGAATTCACACAGTATTTCCTTTCTTTTTTTATATTTTTTTACTGTAATCTTGGCCAGTATTGGGACATATCAGGTTCACTTCCAGGAACTTGCACTGGAACTGACACACCCGGGGAAATGAGTCCTGGAAGGGGATGAAAGAAACAGCCATGTAGATATCCCCTTTGAGAAACAGACATGGAACACAAATGTGTAGGTTTACAAAAAACAAAAACAAAAGAACTTCATACTTTCTAACACTTTTTACTGTATTAAAAAATACTTTAACTGTTACAAATAAAAGTAGCACCTTCAGAAACAAGACAACATGTTAATATACACCTATTGGATCCCAAGTCCCCTCCACCACCATCCAAAAGAAAAAAAAATATCCCTCCATTTCTTTGAATGTTTGGACCTTTTACAATAAAACTGTCTCCGGAAAACCAATGTGTCAGTTTTTTATTTGCAGTGAAAGGTCTAGAGGAGCTACGAGCTATGAGCTACAAGGGCAAGAAGCGTTTCAACAAGCACCCACCTACAGCTCAGTGGACCACCTGCTGAGCTTTATCTAATAATCTGTCCTCAGAAAACGCAGTCTCAGGCTTTGTCTTCATATACAACTTTCGTGACCAAATTCAGGAAAAACAATTTTGTTTTTTGTCTATATGGTGTAAAGTTACTAATTAGCTTAACTGAATTTCCCTTTTCAATCCCCATCCCCCAGGGACAAGGACAGCAAAGAGTTAAACACGCCCTCCCACGAGGCCAGGAGATTCTGTTTGGGTAAACTTCCAGTGAAGAGAGATCACCTGGCAAAAGAAACTGTACAGGCCGCCTCTGTGCAGCCTGCAGAAAGCAGTGGCTCACCTGTTGAAGTGGTGCCCGAGGTGCCCATTGGCTGACTGTTCATGTGTGTCTGCATATGTGGGGGGGTGTAGGTATCATAACTCCGCCCATTCACCGAAGGGCTGGTGGGCAGCATGCAGGAGTATGAAGAGGTCTGGCTGGGGACTGGAGGCTGTGAAGAGAGAGGCAGACCTGTGGTTACTGAGAAACACATGACACAGCCACAGCCCCAGGCGCCCACCTCCCCAGGAACTCTGCCAACAAGTCTGATCATTAAAGATGACTTCACGTGAAGTACTGGAATTCCATATGATCAATCTAAGATTGGGCCTCTGGCTAGAAGAAAGTTGCCTATATATCAAGCTTCTAAAGCACTGTATTTCCTGACACCCGTCCAGCTAGATGGTTGCCTCTATCCAGAAATTAATAGGATTCTTTTCTCTAACCTCTGCTGACATCTTCGGAGAACCTACAGCATGAGGACCTTCATCAAAACACATCCCCTCTCCCTGCAAATCTGGATTTACTTGGGAATCCTGTGACCCCTAAAGCCCATATCTCAAACTTTGGGACAGAGGGCAGCGGGAGGAGGAGCTCTCAGTAACGTATGGCTTAGCGACCTTGGGAACCTTTCACAGCCAGACTCATGGGATAAAAGATTCTTTGAAGAAGCAAATTTGTAATGACCCCAAGTTAAAATGATCAGAAGTGTTAGTAAACATAAACCACCCCCATCTTGAGAATTAATCATAACTTCCTAATAGACCCAAAAGCCCAGATTGAGTTAGTAAATGTAACCCACCTGCATCCTGAGAATTACCATGACTTCTTAGCAGACCCAAAAGCCCAGACTGAGTTGTAACCAGAAAACCATTGCTACCCTGGAACTACTCAGAATGGCAGCACTGAGAAGATAAACCTTTCTCCTGACAAAGCCCCTCACGAGCTCTCATGGTCCTATGCCATGGCAGCAAACTTGAGATGAGTTAATAGAAGCGTGTCAGGAACAAGCGTGTTAAATGATAGTACAGTATACTATTATTTCTCTTCTCTGCAAACTGGAGAGATGTTTCACGTTCCACGATCCACCATTCTCAGAGAAGGAAACATATCAGAGAAGGTCCAGAGGAAGACACCCATCATTTGTAAAATGACTATTTTGGTCAGGAGAATGAATAAACGGATAGACAAACTGACTCACCCACTCCAAAATTCAAAGAGTAGTTTTCTCTGAAGAGTAAAGTTATTGATCATTTTTATTTTCTCTGTGCTGAATGAATGCATGTACTTTTTGAATTATATAAATTATGTAATTTTTAAAAGTCAGTGTTTGAAATAAATGGAATTCCCACACGTCTATATGTGGAAACGACCTTGATAAAATGGTAGCATCTACCTGTTCATCTTATTATTGTCTCACATACACATACATATTGCTATATTCACAGAAACCTGGATGTTGTTACAATATATGAAACTGAACAAGACACTCTGTGGCCTTATTAAAGTCTGATGATGAATGCTAACATCAAGTTCAAAGAGGCAAACAGGCCTTGAGGGCCCTGCCAGAATTTCAGCTTGCATTTGTTTCTAATTCCTGCAATAACTTCCTCTAGGCAACCTGACTTCTGGAAAATTCCAAGGCAGTTAGAGCAATACCAACTAATGGGCTGTTAATCCCTTAATTTACATCAATTGCACTATGGCCAATAATATCCAGATGCAATAAAAATAAATATGTGAATAATTCCTCTGAAGTTTCTTATCTAGCTGCTCCTATATTAGTCTGAAGACTGACATATTTATTTTGCTGTTATTTGGATTTGAAATCCAGCAAAAAATGCTCATTGGAGAATAAACAATCTGTGTAACCCCAGAATTGTTTCCAGCAGGGGCTCATGCTGGCCATTATCGTACCATCTTTAACATCTCTAATTGTTGCACAAACAGGAGTTCTAGGAAACCATTGGAAGAGGCCCACCAGAAGACAGACATTTTTCCTATCAAGAATCCATCATCAGCAAAGGTCTAGTACAAACCACCTGTCTTATCCAACTTTCATCATAAAGCATGAACCTAGTGCAAGGCCTCGAAATGTAGGGGCTAATAGATATTTGGGACAGAACTAAGAGGAGAGGCAGGCTGCCATACCAAGTGAATAGCGTCAAGCTTCCCAGGCAGCTAGGAGAGCCACAAACTGGTCACACCATTCACAGCAAAGACACACTAAATTTCCAGCAAATACCTGCTATGCCTTTTCTTATTGTAGATGTAGACAGAAAAACTAGCTTCCTCATTATATTAACTATAACTCACCATGTAAATATAAATCCCATTCCTGATCCTTTTTTATTTCTCGTTAGTTTATCACATATACCCTAAGTAATGCCCCAAATGCATACACAGATTATATATTTAGCATGCAAACACAGTATAAACACAAATTTGAAAATACTAATCTCTTGCTATCTGATAATGTGCCATCATTATTTCCACTTTCTGGCACAAGGCTCCCTGGTACCCGAAACATGCCCCCCCACCCAACATTATCCAAGTAACATTATGATAAAAGGCAGATCAACTTGACAAAACTGGACCGATTTTTGTTACTACTTTTGTTAGGGCATGAATTAATGAGTCAACCACTTAAAAGAGATTGGATTGGCTATCTTACTGGTACCCCAAACACCCACTACCAACATTATCAAGCTAAACAGTATAAGAGGCAGGTTAACTTGACAAAACTGGACAGATTTTGATTATTATTATTTTTTAAGGCATGAATCAATGAGTCAGTCACTTAAAAGAGATTGGATTGACTCTCTGACAACTGGTCAAGCCAATCACTGTAGTGCAAAAATCTCCCAAGGCCACATGCATAGCCGATGAGGTCCGAAGGCCCTGACCCACTCCTCACTTCTCTGGGGCCAGGGTTCCGCAGAGTGCCTCCAGTCACACTTACTTGCATAGGCAGGTTATTTGCCATGGTGAAGCTGGGCATGGGCGGCAGAGCACTGTAGGTATTTGTGAGGGCTGTGTCTGTTCGGCCCAACATGGAGCCAGATGTGAAGGAGGAAACTGAGGGCAAGAGAAACGACAGTAGTCAGGGTGAGAGTAAGAGCCCGGAGCAAACAGGTTTAACACATTGATTTGTAGTATATTAGTATTTCGAGTTACCAGGTGTGGTGGGTTGGGGGATTGGTTGGTAGACACTGGTGCTGAAACTACTGCTGATAGGGATATGACTAGGTGTGTTGCTGGCCTGTCTTCTCTGATTCCTCAGTTTTTCTTCTCTTCTCCATTTGGCCCTTCGATTAGAAAACCATACCTGGAAATCAGATAGGACAGGTTAGCACTGTGCCTATGTCCGAGCCCAGCCCCACCTCGACACCTCGGCTGCTGCCCTGCCCACACCCATGGCAGCAGAGTATCTAGCAGACTGAACCTGTTATTATTCCTATAGATAAACAGTGCTCTGTACAAGCACCTCTGTCTCTAGGAAAGGCAAATGGTATGAATCACAAAGTGTGAAACTGCACCGTCCCTTGGTACCTGTATTCTTGCTTCAGGTAGATCTATTTTGGCTGCTAGTCTTTCTCGGGCAAACACATCTGGATAATGGGTTCTCTCAAACTCTGAAAAAAATAAGTTGATTTTCCACATTGTGCCAGAACTACACAAAATATGTTGACCAAACTGGATCAAGCTGGTTCCCACCTCCCCACTCCCATCACCTCCAACTAATTCCCTTTAAAATGCTTCTAGTGTTGACCGTACCAAGTGAAATTTTCTTTGGAATGACATTCAATGACCTTTCTGTGGCCTGAAATAGCCAAATCATCATGTTTCTCTTATAAGCCAGATGCTTAGTCTTTGAATTACTGGTACATGAAAAGAACACACACACACACACACACACACACACACACACACACACACACAGAAGAGATGCCCAGAGAAAATAAAAAGACAGAAAAAAGAAATCTTTTCAGTCCTCTATGCAAAGGGCCCTGGCTAAATTTAGCTCTTTGTACTGAAGATGTGGCATTTACTTTGATTTACTGCTTCTCTACTTTGAAAAACTCTATCACCTTTCTCCAGGGCCTCAATTTGCTCTTGGGTAAAGGATGTTCTATTTCTTTGCAGCTTCCGCTTCAGCTGAAGTCGCATTTGAGCCTCATCTGAATCTTCTCCGTTGGAACTGATGGAGTTGGTGTTCTCTCCCCCTCCTTCCTGTTGCTGGCAGCCATCTGGAACAAAAAGAATAGGACGGTAAGAGAAATTTGGAATAACTTGGAGCCTCCAAAAGGGGCCTGGTGTAGTCTGAAACTCCAAGAGCATTATATCCTGACAGCCTCACCAAAACATTCCCAAGGTAACTGTCAGCCTTCTTTAAATAAAAGACATTTGTGACGTTAATTACTTGACCACCATTTTCTTTGTTTTTATCAAGATGAGACTTTATAATACTCACATAAAGTAGCATTTCTTGAATGAAAAAATAAGCACTGAAGTTTCCAATTAAAATGATCTTTTGTAAGGAACCCTGAGTCCCCAAATTCTGCCTCACTCCGTTCCCTACAGAACGTCTTTACCTATGGCTGTGCTGGGAAAATGGAAGAGTGATGTTCAAGATTTCAGTTGATCTATAATCGGTAATTCCCATCTAATCAATTAGATGTTGATAGGTTTGTAGAAAATGCTATTAAGAAACCAAACCAAGCTTGTAATCTTTTAAAAAAATATTTATCTAGTTTTTATTTGAATTCTGCACAGTCAATTTCATTTTAAAGGTTGTGAATTTAGAAGTGCTCGCATTGTTCTGCAGTTTTATTCAACTATTGTATGAGTGCGCTTTGCCTTGACACCTATTACGAGCACAGCTGTAATTATATCATCACCAAGAACAGGCTATAATTGCTGAAAATGGAATTTTATATTTAGATAAAAGGACTGTCCATTCTTTATAATGTGTTGCACCAGAGAAAAGTAAGATTTCTTTTAAATTTTTAACGTGTAATTTTAAAAAAGAAATGGTAGAGAGTTCACTAACTAAATATTCTATGCTGCAGCTGAATCTTTGGCATATCATTTAAGTGGTACATTTTTAATTAGGGCATTTCCACTACTTTTAATGTAATTTCTATCATTATACCGGGGAAAGTTTTATTGTTTTGCCTTGCTGCCTGGAGGGCAAGATGTGCACTTGGGCTAGCTGGCTCCCACCGTGCACCTTGCCTGTAAGGCCACAGCCTGTGTGAAGGGAAGCAAGACTGAACCCTGACTGGGCCTCCAGGGCCACTATGTGCTGGGTCCTGGGTCGGGGGTCTTGAGGCCCCCAAGTGATACCAACATGGACTACCCCCCATCCTCAAAACTTGGCGACAGGCGCGGTGGAGGGGCCCCTAGGAGGGCCTTGGTGGGAATCAACTTGGCCAGGAATATTATTTATAACCAAGAGACAATAGGCTGCACCTTCAAAGAGTTCAGGGAATTGTGACAGGATCTAGTGGGATCTTTTCAGGAACTTTGAAATGTTTTAAAACCCCAACTTTCTCCCCCATTTAAACAGGCGGATTCATCAGCACTGGCCACCATATGGGCCCTTGGAGATCTATTGAGATGACCACCAACACTTGAATAGCGAGGGGCTGCTTTTCAGCGCTGCACAATGCCCTGCGAGTAAGGGAAACTATTAAACTCCTGGGGCAGGAGCGTTGGCAAACTTTCGTGGGCAGAATTTTGAGGCTACAATGAGCGCGGACAACAAAAGGATTCTCTTGAGGCGTGCAGCGGGCCACATTGTGTTACAAGGAGCCCAGTCAACAGACTTTTCAGTGAAGTGTGTTAACCCCTCTGCTCTGCTATCATTAATCACTGTCCGAAGAGCGGGCGCCTCCGTGCTATTTAGGGCGCTTGGCTGGGGGCACGGAGGGTGGATGGGGGGCCAGGGCCCGGCATGGGGGAAGGCAGGGAGGGTGGATGGAGACCAGGGCCGGGTTCCTACGTTGGAGAGATGGAGGGGAGACAGGATGGAACTCAGTGGTGGGGGTGGAAGCAAGGGGGAAGGATTGGGGGCCTGGGTTGGGGGAAGGGGCGGAGGGCAAGGGAGGGAAAAAAGAGGGCTCAAAAAACACAAGAGGCCAGAACGGTATAAGAAAAAAGGACAGAAAAGAATGCTGAGAGGAAAAAGAGGCAGGAGGACCATACAAGAGTGGGAGAGAGAGGAAATGGAAGATGAGGAACAGAAAATATTAGTAACTGAGCCTCAGCTGGGCTCTGGGTCTTTGCACCCCATCAGAAAAGTGGGGGTTGGAGAGGGAGGGCTACTCAGCTGAGAGGGAAGCGCTCCACTCACGTGTGTGTGCGGGTACAGGCGTCTGTGCTAATTGACTGCCCTAAGCTTCCGGGGGAACTTTTCAAAGCGTTTTTCAAGGGAAAAAAAAATGAATCGACCACCCCCACTCTCGCTTTATTTTCGGGTATGGTCAAGAAGGAAGACTGGAAATAGCTCCTTTTGGCCAACTAGAAAGGCCGGAGGGTTATTGCTTTTGGAAAACAGACAAAAATGTGTGCATCTATGCACATCTGGCATGGGGGGCGGGCACTGAGGAGAACATAATCCCCCTCTCCCCGTGGTCACTCATGCCTCTGCCATCCTGGGGGCCCCACCTCAGTCCCTTTTCTGACACATTCGATCTCGGCAATTAAACAAAGTTGCCCGGATCTGCCTCTGAAGACCCCTGCAGATAGCAACCTCTGCTCTCATTTGCCTCTTTGACATTTTCTTAATTTTAAAACATGGAGATTCATGTTCTTATCCATGTTCTATCTCACACAAACTTACACGCGGCCTACACAGGCACGCACGCAATCGCCGCCAGGCACTGCGTTGCCTCCAGAACTGACATTTAAGGGAGAAAAGTCAGCAGGGACAGGAGAGCTCAATGTTAAATCTTAAAAAAAAAAAAAAAAAAAAAAAAAAAAAAAAAAAAAAAAAAAAAAAAAAATTGGGGAAGCGGGGATTGGAATTAGAGGCCAGCAAAAAGAAACCCGTGGCTGCAGGATCCCTTCTCAACCCCGCGGGGAGAGCGTATAGGGGAAAGTTTGTTACTTTACAAGTGGCAACTGTTTGCAGCCAGGCAGTGACTTAGCGGTTGGTCTCACTTAAAACGGGTGCCTTCCCCCCTCCCTTTTGTGGATTTGCCTTCCACCCTTAAAGCTTTTAACAAAATAAAACTAGAATTTGGATCTCGGCTCCCCCACCCCCACGATAAACGTAAGTGGTGGACAATTAAGATATCTTTAAAAGGCGCCCCCTCAGAGCTGCGCAAAGCAGGGGCCTTCAATGGGTGCCGTTCACCTTCCAGCCTAATCCGTGAGAAGGCCAGTGAAAGCGCCTCCTATTATCCTAGCCCCAGGACCATCTGACAGAGAGAGAGAGAGAGAGAGAGAGAGAGAGAGAGAGAGAGAGAGAAGAAAGAGGGGAGAGAGAGGAGAGAGAGAAGAGAGGTGAGAGAGAGACAGAGAGAGAGAGACTGAGTCGCGCTGGGAAATAAAATCATTCCTTAGTTTCTTAGTGTCTTAATCAGTGAGGCGGAAAACAAGCAAGAAAAGATAGCAACCCGGTTGCGGCACCTTTTTAGCTCTGGAGCGCAGATCAAAACATTGTAGCATCTGTTGAAAGAGAGGCTGACTAAATCCTATAGAGGGCTTGGGTATTATGGGGGGCGGGGGGTGGGGTGAGGGGAGGAGATAAGAAAAAGTGTCTCCGTGATCCCTAAAACCACCAAATCGCTGGAGAATTGGGGCTGGATAGAGTTGTCTGTTGTTGTTGTCAGCCCCACGTCGTCGCGATTTTATTCACCGCTGCATGGCGTTGATCAGATGGAAACCATATTTGTCTCCCTCTGAGACCTAACCTCGCCTTATGCTTTTGGAGTAATGGACTCTTTAAAACCCAAGAAAGGCTTGGGCTGGGAAAGGGGGCCGGGGAAGGAGGGGGGCCGGGGAGGGAGGGGGACCTTCTTAGCGCCAAAAAGCCTGAGGATTCCCCGGAACGTGAAGCGAAGCTCGTCACCACTGCCCGCTACCCCCATGCCCGCAACTCTGTGTGCTTCGTTTGGCCCACGTGTCCTCTCCACTCCACTGGGGGCGACGGTCCTGCGCCTGGGCTAACAATCACCCCCAAAAACCTCACTTGAGCGTGGGGGTGTGGCGGTGATTGTCAACCCAGAATTTTCTAGCAATTAGGTGCGTTAAAGTGAAAACCCCCTCCTGAACTAGTGCTGCCTCCTGTGCCCAACCATCACCGGTGGACCCTAACCCGTTAGACGCTCACTTCCCGTCCTCAGGCTGCCGGGGACTAAAATCTAACCTAATCGGGCGCCACCTCTGGTGGAAGCTGCTCCCCTCGGCTTCTGTCCCAACTCCAAGAAGCGGGAGGGAGGTGTCTTCTGCGCCCCAAGCTCAGTGGAGCCCACACGCCGAGGGAGCCGGGGATGGAGGCTCTGGGCTCAGCCCTCCCGGGCCTGGGCCACCGTGCCCTGCGTCCCTCCCCAAGACTTCTACGACCAAGTGGGCCAGACTCTTGGCAGGGGAGGGACCACCGGGACCTCAGATTGCTGGAGGCTGAGCGGAGGACGGCTCGTGAGTGTGAAGTTCGGGTGTCACTTGGGTGTGTCCAGAGTCTACACGTAGGAATCCTACAGTTTCAAAGGTCAAGCAGGCATGGGGTCGCCTACACTTGACGAGGTCAATCGCTAGTCTCACCAGAGGCGGGAGCGGGCCTAGGAGTCCTCTGCGCTCCCGGAGGCAGCGGGTTCGGGGCCCGCTCGGGCGGGGTCGCCCAGGGGAACCGGGCCCCGCGAGTCAGGAGGACTCCGCCGGCGGAGCAGCCGCGCTGGAAAACAAGAAGCGAGCGCTTTGCTCCCTATCTTCCCAGTGTCCGTCCTATATTGTTTTCTGCTCTTAAAACTGACATGTCTAATTGGCAATTGGTGCCGAATCGTGTCCAGAGGTCTCTTGTGGAACATTTCTACAGCTGTCTCCTTCAACTAGACGCTTATTCATGTCGCCTTAATGAGAAACAAAACGTTCTCTAATGAGCAATTACAGAGCGACAGGATTGTTCCCATAACAAATTCTTGCGAGTGACAGAAGCATCCTTTGTACCAGATATTTCGCATACTGTTACCGATTTTCCCTTCCCTCGCCCGACTCCATGGAGGCGCCGGGCATCCGGAGCCGGTCCGAGAGTGCACGGACGCGCCGGCAGCCTCCTCGCAGTCCCGCGCGCCGCCGCCCCCGGGCCGGAGCCCCCAGGCTCCGTTGTGCTCCCGGGAGTGAGGCGCCACGTCCCATTATCCCGCATATTATCTCCTTGTCACGAGGACAACAAATACCGATTAATCTTCAGAGTAAACTGTTTCCTATTCTTGACCAAGCTACCTCGGGGTGTGGAGGGGGCGGGGTGGGGGGAGCCAGCTGACCCTCCTCCCCGGCTCCTCTTCCTCCAGCCCTTCTCACAGACCCTGAGCTGTTCCAGGTCCCATTTCTCCTCCCAGACCCGAGCCTTCCCGGCGCTCCATCGTCCTGCTCACAGTATCTTCACCCACCACTTCCACATATTCGCCACCCACAGAGAGTGAGAAAGTGGGGCCCTGAGGGGTGAACGGGGGAGGGGCAAGGATGGTGGGGTGGTTGTGGCTGGAGACCACCACTTCCAATGCCCCATCCCTGACTCGGCCCTGAATCTCCCTGCTCTCCCTTTCATGTGCACCCTACTCATAGTCACATAATTTGTCAATTACAGCAAAAAGCAAACGATACAATTATGTTTACCTCGCAGTCTGTCAGTGTGTTAACTTGTCACACTTCTACAAGGGGGCTCTCCCTGCATTCTAATGTCAAATTTGAATAGTGCACCATGCAGCTTGTTCTTATGCACACAGTTCAGCCCACAAACACACACACCAGCCACCTTCATACCACTCCGGACATACACAACCCTCACATTCCCAGGCCAACAAGATGGTTCAACCAACACCACCTACATACAATGAGAGTCGATGTGTCCCAGGCCTTCACATTCAGTCTCCCCCAGGACATTCCCCAAGCTGGAATCACCCGGTGGAAAAGGTTGGGAGAGTAAGGGATAGGCAACAGGCTGCCTGTATGGAGAGCTTGGTGGATGGCTGCTTGGGTTTTACCTTGTGTAGGTTGCCCTGGCACCGAAGTCCCCGGATACCAACCAGGGCGGGTGCCCCAGCTTCCGGTCTGCCCATTCAACATCCTTAGTTTATCATACATGCCGTCTGCGCCCATCTGTTGCTTTTCGCTAGCCAGGTTGCGAAGAACTCTGTTTATTGATGACACCTGCAAATCAAACCAAAATCAAACCAAATGGTAGTGTCTCCTGAAGACATAGTCACCCATCTCAGCTCCCCTACCACCTTAAAAAGCAACGCTCAACCTATTAAAAAGCTCCCAGCCACCCCGGGACAGTGGGTGGATTTGCAGATACACCGTGGAAAAAAAAAAAAAAAAGATAGCTATCGCCTTGGGCATGGAAATTGAGTTGGGTAGAAAACTGGGGGTAGGGGGTTTTTCATAGTTGCTGGTGACCTAACTCACTTGGTTGCTTTGCTTTCTTAAAAGACTTCCCACCCAAAAAATATTTAGACTTGGTGTAAATATTTCTTTCTTTCATTATATTTGAGCTTTCTTTCATTATATTTGTTTAATATTAGGATAGAAATGGATGTGTGACACCTGAAGGAAAGTTCTGGCAGGTGGATTGGGACAAAGTTACAATCTGGTTTTCATTTTCCTTCTTGATTCAAGTGCCTTTACCGGGTGCCTCTGCCCTCTGTTTTGCAGCATGCAAATGAGGTAAATGATTCCCCACACTTGACTCCCATTTTGCAGACAGTCAAAGAAAGGTCAGGGCATTCCTCTCTGTTCCCCCAGGTACAAAGGAGACAAGCGTGGAGCAGGGAGAGGACACAGACTAAGAGACAGTGGAGAGAAAGGGTGGGAGGAGGTAAAGAGGAGAGAGCTGGGGCTTAGGGCAGGGAGAGCAGATGTTCTCAATGAACTTACACTTGGTATGTTATCGTTGGTACAGACCCCCTCGGACAATAATCTGTCTCGGATTTCCCAAGCAAAGATGGACGGGCACTCCCGCTTATACTGGGCTATTTTGCTTACAACTTCTGGAGTCGCTACTCTTGGTTTACTACCACCGATTGCCCTGGGTCTGATGGAGCCAGTCTCGTAATACCTGCCCAGAATTTTACTCACACATCCGTTGGACACCTGCATAGGGGAAGTGGACAGAAAACCACATTATTAATAATTTCAAGACAAAAATAAAATTGTTTAAGTATGCATTAAACAATGACAAGCTTACGTTTTGATTGTCCAGCACTTGGACTTTTGCATCTGCATGGGTCTATAACACAAAAATATACCTTCAATGGTACGAGAACTTACTGTAGAGAGCTTTTTTCTTAAAATTACATTTGTAGCCCTAAAAACTACAAATATGATGATACTTTGAAACAGTTTGAACTCAAAAACGAATTTAAAAGTTGTTTTTTTTTTAAAAAACTGTTTTCTTAAACACTGCCTGAAGATGCATCAAAATGAAGTCAGATTAATTGATTTTTGTGCTGACCTTGCTTAAAGTGGTGTTATGTTTTTTAAAAATAAACTGAATTTTTACTTCTTCTTCTCTAAAAAAACAACCAATTGAGTAAATATGAGTTAGGGACGAGTAAACAGCTTTCGCCTTTTAAAATCTATCTATCTATATATATATTCTTCATAAACATGAAGAATAAACAAATACCTCAAAATCTGATATAAGCAGGGGCTGGGGAAAGCAGAATGAAATTATGCCGGTTTATATAACTCAGCTCATTACAGTTCATAAACTGTTCCCACAATGAATGTCTTTACCAAATAAAAAGAGAAAGGTTTTTTTAAAAAAAAAAAAATCCACACACAATATTTTTCTGAAGCAGATGAATTATCTTATGTAACTGACCCAAGTTGAAAGAGATAGGGAAGGGTGGTGGAAGGAGAGGGGAAAGTGGGAAGGCAGGGGAGTGGGTGGGGGACTAGGGACTGGGGTGGGTGAGGGTGGGGGGTCCATAATTAGCATCGTTTACAGTAAGAAATGAAGAGAGGGCGTTGAGAGTGGAGGGCCGCGGGGGCGGCGAGTGGGGCGGCGCCGGGAGGATCACCTGCAGAATTCGGGAAATGTCGCACGGCCGGGCCCCGCTGTGAGCTAGCTCTACAATCTTCTGCCGGGTGGAGTCCGGCAGTGGCCGCCCGTTGACAAAGACACCACCGAGCTGATTCACTCCGCTGTGACCTGAGGAAAGGAGAAGGAGAGGAAAGGGGAAAAGAAAAGAGGAGAGCAGAATGAAGAGGAAGAAGAGGGAGAAGGAAGAAGATGAGAGATAACAAGAACAGGAAGGAGAAGAGGAATGAGAAGAAGAAGGGGAAGAGGAAGAAGGAGAAGAGGAGGAGGAGACAACCACAATGCATCCTCATCCCCCTGCCAACCTGTGCCAACCTTGGCCATCAGGTCCCTGCTATCGATCAAAAAAGGACAACGGGACCACCAGCCATGCGGGACATCGGGCAGCCCAGCCCCAAACAGCCGTGCCCCTGCCCACTGGACTGCAGCAGCAACACAGAGTCAGACACATCCCAAGGAACAAGAACACATGGACCTCAGTCTTGCCATAACCCCAGAGAGCCCACTGCCCCTCTTCATAAACACCGCAGCCAGCCCCTACACCCACAAAGGTTGGACCTTTAGCGTAAAGAACCGGCTCTACAAATCTCCCAAAGATCCCCTCTGAGTGTCACCGCAAACCATGGGTTCTACAGATCCCACAGTGAACCTCCAAGGTCTCTGCAGTGTTGGAACCGTGATAGCAAATCTTACAGCCCTTGAGTGCTCCCTTGGACGCTAAAATCCAGAAATGTTTGCATCACCGTCCAAACTGGCCAAGGCCTGGCACAAGCACCGAGTTTGGTTTTGGTTAGAACAGAAGAAGGGAGAAGAGAGAACCAGAGCGGCCCATCTATGGCTGGCGAGCCCCAGTCCAGGTTTCCGCACCTCCACTGCAGACGTGAGTCAGAGCCCGGCTCGGCTTCAGCCACAGACAGACAAGTCCAGCCACCGCAAGTAAGGCTTAGAGCCGGGGAGTCGGTTCGCAACCGCCACTGCTCGCTTTACTTCCGCCGCTGAACTCCGCCCTCCCCTCAGCCAAGGACAGATATTAGCAAAAATCAAAAACAGAAAAGAAAAAGAAAAAACCACATCACTGCGTTCCCCATCCCTCCTTTATCTTTGTATCTCACAACCTCATCCCTGTGGTCCAACCTTAGAGAACAGGGAGAGGGAGTTAGCCCGTATGTAGCCCCCCTCCCCAAAAACCAAAGACACACAAATAAAGCCAATTGCCAATTTCCACTTAAAAATCTCCAACCTGCAGCCCGACTCTAGAGAGCAGCCCTCCCAGAAGACGTGGCTCCCTGTTCGGCGCTCCTTTCCTCTCCTCTCTTCTCCTTGGAGTCTACTGATAAAATTGACTCCAGGAGCCAGAGCTTCTTAGCAATAAATAAGCTCCAAATATAGAAGAGGGGGGAAAATATGATGAGCCTCTCTGACATTTGTCTTTAAAATAAAACTAGCTGCACGTCAAGTTTGAGCTTAATTTCTGGAAATAGGCGGAAGTCGCTCCGGATCATGCATGGAAGGCTAATTGAAAAGATCAGTCGGGGCGCTTGTGGCAGCCTTGTCACTTTGTGACAGTGCTCCGCTCCGGGAAATTGCATCGTCACGACAAACAGGACCGTGATAAAACGACCCTTTCCATCCCTATTTGTAGATCACTCAGACTAGATTGAACTGCACTCGTTTACCCTTCGAGGGGAGCCGCGTTTTCAGGGTAGCCGAAGGCTTGGGGCTGAGGGGGGGCCCTCATCGAGGCGGGGGGAGGGCCAGAGCCTCAAGTCGATGAGAAGTGACAGGCGTTTGGGGGATCTGGGCTCTGGGCTCCGGCAAGCAGGGACATTGCGGGGACACCGCTTCTCCAACAGAGCAAGGCCTGGCCCACGCTTCCGGTTTCTCCTAAATTCCCTTTATAGCCTTTCTTTGCCTCCCAAGTTCCATCTACCGCTCCAGCTACAGAGCCCAACCTCTGGGCACAGGGAGCTTCCCGGAAAAAGAAATGTTGTCCCAGAAGGAGACTTAGAGAGACTTTCCCAACTTCACGCATAGCCACAGCAATTCCCAGTCGGCTAATGCCAAGGCGGGCGCCTGAGGCCGCCTACATGTAGACCTCCCTCCTCATGCATTGCAAAAACTACGTGCTCGCCGCCACCTCCGCAGCCACAGCGGCGCTCGCCCAGGAGACGCCAGGGCCAGGGCGCCACTCCCAGCATCGAAATGGCAGTGAGGAAGCAAAGCTCCAAATTCCCCTTCAGAGGTTAAGCCTCAATCATTGTGTCCCTTCCCTAGGGACGGCTGGCAGTCTCGCCCAGTGGCGCTGATTATGCGCCTAGAACTCGACCGCGAAGCAACTAATAGGAAAACATATGGTGTCAATTTGGATGCTCCGCGCCTCGCGCACACCCGGGAACGAGCGGCACAAAGCCCTGCGGGCCGGCCCGCGACCCTGCGCCCCTCGGGGCCTGCCAGCCGGGCCGCAGTGGCAAACGCTCAGCGCTGCGTGCCCTGGCTGGGGCCCACCCGAAAGAGAGCCTGCGGCTGGGGAGTCTGAGCTCCGAGAGGAGAGCCCAGCCGCCTAAGGGGAGTCTTCCGGCCAAGCCCTCGGGTCTGGCAGGTTCTGCACAACCACCCCCGCAAAACTCGCCACCTTTGTGCCCATTCCTGAGCTACGCGCCTACCAGCCCCGGAAGCGCCAGGGGGCGACCGGCGTTTCCAGAACAGACGGATAAGGTGCTGGGGACCCTCTTTAAGCCTTTGTGGTTCGTCCAGGGCAGGCTGCTAGAAGACCCGGGCCTTTCCACACTCCGAGTTCAGTTGAGCCCTGACGCTGTATGCCTCCACCGTAATCTCAAACCAGGCCTGTTTTCGGTGGGCCTCCAGGCTTCCAGGTCCGAGCTCTAGACTAGCCCGGTCACGTACCAGCACCCACCAACAGAAGAGGAAGGTGGGTGGGGCCCACGGGGTCTGGGCAGTGGAAAGCAGGGAGGTACGCAAGCCAAAGTATCAAAGGCGCTCTGAGCCTGGGATGATCAGGACCCACGCAACTGCAGTTGTCAGGACAGGGCTTTTCCAATTCCTGGGCACAGCCCCCACCTCCTTCCCAGACCCAGTAAACCGTGCTCTCTCGCGCACCCTGTAACAGCGAGTTTACCACCCCTACCCTGCTGCAGGCCTGGGGGCTCCTCTCCCCATCCCTTCAAGGCCCGTAAGTGGAGTGGGTAGGGGAGGCGCTGCCCTGAGAGTGACTTGGGGAGAGAAGCCCCCACCCCGCCCGGATGGTGGAGACTTTCAGTCTTAGCTAAACCCAAAGGGGCCTCCTTTTCCTAGCGCAACTAGGAGAAGCCTTCGCCCCGCCCTGCTCAGCCCAGCCCCTCTCTCCGGGGTCAGAGCCCGGGCAGGGGCGGGGAGGGGGTGTGAGTTACAGGATTTGGGGGGGATGGGGTTTCTCTACCGCAGCTTCGAAAACTCGGGCGGGCTGTTCTTAAGGGCCCAGCCCCTGTTCCTCCAGTATCGAGAACAGCAAAGCAAACGCCCTCCCCTTTCTGGCTGCCGGGCGCAGAGGGGGGAGCAGCCGCCGCAGGTCCTCCGGCCTTAGTCGGTCTGCGGCCTGGCCAGCGCGGGCGCCGCGAGCCTCTGCGTCCTCCCCTGACCCTCGTGTCCGCGCACCCCGAGCCCGAAGTCCCAGAAAGACCAGAGGCACTTACTGTTCTGCATCCTGGCGCTGGCTGGGGGCCTCGGGATTCCACGGGGCTTGAATGTGGGGCTCTGTTGGCAAGAAAATAGGAGTTAATCTCCAGGCAGCTGCTTCAGGTAGGCCTGAACACCCAACCGAGGAGGACATGGGGCCAGGACAGGAGAAGCTCCGTTCTTTAGGCACTGATCCACTCAACTGCTTGGGGCGATCTGAGGGTCACCAGCTCTGCCCTGCAGTGCATGCAAAATCTACCCTTTGGGGCTTCAAACAAAATACTTGAATATCCCCAATCTGTTCCCCCTACATTCTTTAGGAATTAACCCTTTAATCAGTAGAACCGATGCTCCAATTTTGAATTTTTTCTTCTATCAGAACTATAGTGAAGAAGCTTCCCGAAATAGTTTGTTTTGACTCTGTGGGTTTTGACGCCCAGAGCAGCCACCACAGAACTTGCCTGAAATCTCGGATGTCTGTCCACTCTCACAGTAAAAGGCCTCACACATCTGCGCGCCCCTAAAGTCTTCCCCCTAAGACAAAACAGAAGGAGAGAAAGGTATATCAAGCTGTGGTTCAACAGCATAGGTCCAGAGGCTCTCTGAGCCCCACTCTCAAGAAAAACACATGCATCTAGGGCTCAAACTGACATCAAACTCTGAGTCCCAGCATTACACCCACATTTTCAGCGGGCCTCTGGCACAAAAGTCTCCATCCTTTAGAAGAGGCTGCTCTGGTCTGGCTTGGGAGAATTAACGAATCTGGCAAGTTGGGGGGGGGGTCCCACTTTGCAAAAATATCAAGAACCAGGAAAAGGGGAAGGGGAAAACAGGAGGGAGAGTAGAGTAAGGAGTAGAAACCAAGAGCTGAGGTTGAGGGGGTGTGAGGGAAGAGGGGAGAGGGGAATACCTGAAGTTTAGAGACCAGGGAAAGGGGAGCTTGGAACTTCCTGGTGCCCAAGAGCAAGGCTGGAGCAGTTTGGGAGGGCTGCAGGGCCTTCCTCCCTCCTTCCTTAAGGAATTTCACAAGACCCCAGAACTCAACACTCTGATTACCCCTTTATCTCCCACTCCTCTCCCCACACCAAGAAAGCTTCCCAATGGCCCCCTCTCCATCTATCTCCCAGCTTTCTGGGACTTCGAAAGTGACAAGCACAACTTTTTCTCCCAAACCTTACTTATTGTGATTAACTTCTCTTTTGGCATTTAGATCTTCACCCCTTTTACAGTACTGTGACACACCCTGTCTACCTCGCCTCACTGCTTTAAAAAGTATGAACAGGAGGGGGTGAGCGTGGTCAACAAAGCCTACAGACGGCGAACAATGGCTTCTATTCTCCGCCTTTCCTGGAACCCAAGGAGCAAAACCCAGTCTCCCTAACCAGCAACACAGCTTCCAACCAAACGTACCATCAACCCACCAACTCACAAAGGGAACAGAGGGACGGGACGCTTCTAGCTTCATAAGCCCTGACCCAGTGTGGGGTTTCCCGAGGCTGGTCCTCCACAAACCCCTCCCTACCTTTCCCTAAAAAGAAGGCTTTTGGGCCAGTGGAGAAAATAGAAAAGTAATTTCTTGTTATAAATATCTGGAGGTAATTGTGTTACTGATGTGAGTTGTTAGGGGCTGTAAAAAAAATACAACGGCACCGTGGGGAGCTCAATTGGGAAAAGAGAGTTACAATAAAGAGCCCATTCAAGAGGTCTGCCCCCCCCCAAAAAAGAGGTAAAATAACAAAATAGTCACAGCATATTTTATCCCTGTTTTTTTAAAATGCATTTAATTTTTCTGTTTTACCTGTGATGATTATTGATTGGCCTGCCTGCAATCAAAGAGTTTCAAGAAGCACGTTTTGCTCTACAAAGCCATTCCTGGTCTAATTTGTAACTACTTGGTAGCCA
The DNA here is from genome assembly GCF_048565385.1 of Saimiri boliviensis. Classification (NCBI taxonomy): domain Eukaryota; kingdom Metazoa; phylum Chordata; class Mammalia; order Primates; family Cebidae; genus Saimiri; species Saimiri boliviensis. The sequence goes on from NC_133454.1 coordinate 100,154,261, forward strand.
GCTTAAATCTATAAAAATAAACCAAAAAATGAGGACTTTTTCTCAGCATTGGGTAAATACTGGCCACAGCAGAGGGCTACTAGTTACCCTTATCTAGGTTGGCTCTCCAATGCTTCCCTCCAGTCTCTCAGTCCCGGCACCGGCACCGTAGTCATGCCCTGCACAGGCAAAACCTCCAGCTCAAACGCGGATACCCCACCCCACCAAATGCAGGACCCTGAAGCTGCAAAGGAGCAGTAGGTGGGGAGAGGGGGAATGGAATTCCCCTAGGAGGGGTAAAGCTTCCTGAATTCCACTCTGTAACCCACGCTGTACACAATCGCAATGGAATGTCCCCAACCTGGCTGATAACTTCTCGATGCCATTTTTTAAAATTCAGTAGCTGAGCCCTGAGAGGCCTCGCTGATTAGTTTTCGAAGCAGCTGGGAAGGTGGTAGGATTTCAAATTCCAGTTCTGCTCCATTCTTACTCCCCTCTCGGCTAAGAAGCTATCTAATTACTTAAGTAAACGTGAACACTAAGTGCAAAAGCAACCCTGGAAGTGGGGCGCATCGACACCCGGAAGCAGTCCTGCGCACCAGAGAGGTCAGACACCCCAGCTGCAGCGCAGGTCCCCCAGCTCTGCCCGAGGCTCTGTATGGCCTCGCTAGGGCCATAGACCCACATCCTGAACGAAGGAGTCTCCAGACATTTTGGAATCGCCCCAACCAAACCGCTGGGCCACTGCCTCCACCTCTCTGTCCCCAACACAAGCCTCAGTTTTCAAATGCTGTCATTTTAATTACTTAATTCTCAAATTCCAGCCCTAAACTCTTTAACGGGGCTAAAGGAGAGAGCTCACTTTAGGTCCTCCCGCCCCTAGCCAGAAGAGTAATTAGCAATTAAGATGACAAAGTTTTACTCTCTAGGGCCAAATAAGATAACAACTAATCAAACTGCCTTCAGACGTTTGCAAAGGTCACTGGCTATAAAAAATGTAATGTCAACCGCAACAACTATTATTTCTCCTCAGTAAACTTGCCAGGCTTTCAAGCTGTTTGCCTTTCATATCATTTTCTGATCCCAGCCCCTTGTAAAACCTTCCCAAGTTCGAGTTAAACATCCAAAATGGCTTAGGGAGCTTCGGAGAGTATAAGGAAAATAAAAAGAAAGAAACCACGTTCACTTTGTTTTTAAACTTTCTAGACATCACTCACGAATCAAGAGCCGAGTTTTAGCACTCGAAAAAGAAAGCATTTCCACTTGAAATTCAACTCCATTTCCCCCAATTACACTTGCTAAAATTCAGGGCTATTATGGCGCAGGGAGACAGAAAATCTGCACAAGGAAAGAGGCAACAACTTTATAAACTTTGAAAAGACACTTTTCCTCCTGGGGTTTTAGAATCGAAAGCTCTCAAATTACTCCGACTAATTAGCTGGGAGAGGAAATGATTAGAGTGGGAAAGCCAGTGCTTTCATATAGATTTATTTTTAGGGCCTTACCAAGAAAAGCATAAGGGGATTCAGAGTACAACAAACAAAAAAAGCATACTACCTCTGCATCTCAAAACTTGCTGAAATGCCAACCCCTGGTGCGACTGGATCGGAGGAAAACAAGGAAAAATACCCACCGAGCGCAGGGGGCCGGAGGACAAGGAAGAGCCCCAGCCTCCGCAGGGCGAGGGAGATGAGAGTCGGGGGAAGCCTGGGGAGCTGAGAGTTTTCAAGTTCCAAGCTCCGCGCTCCAGTGGAGTTGGGGCCACGAGCCCGGGGGCTGGATGGAAGCTGACAGTCCTCTTGCTCGGCTCTGAGCTCCCTCGGAGCTCGCGTCCCACCGCCTTGGCCTGGTGGCTTCCTTCCCGGCTCGCGCTAGCTCGCTCTTCCCTCTGCCTCCAGCGTGCGGCTGCCTTGCCGAATGACTCCGCTCGGGCTGGTGGCGGGCGCGGTGCCCCCTCGGAGTTCGAGTGCCGGCGGACACTTCTGCGCCGGAGCCGAGGGCGGCACAAAGCCCGAGGGCCGGCTGGCGGGCTGCGGCGCGGCGAGCCGGTTCCCTCGGCGCGCCTGTTCTCTGCGCGCTCGCTGGGCCTTGGGCTGGACAAAGCAGCCGGCAGCGGTTGCTCTCTGCGGCCGTTCCAGGGCCTTGGGTACCACAGAGCCTCTTCGTCCTCTCCCGCGGGTCGGGAGCATTGGGTGACGCTGGGGCCGGGAGCCGAAGCTGCTGCAGCGCCTGGAGCCTCGCTTCTTCCTGCGAGCTCAGCCCGCGCTGGTGCGGGCGCTGGGGCTGAGTCGACCGCCCGCCCCGAGCCCCGCACCGCTCCCGGTCGCCGGCGGTCGCCCTCCGACGCGGGCTTTCGCTGGAAGTAGAAAGTTTGGGCTCCTGCGTGGAAACTTCTCCGGCCCAACTCTCCCGGCGTAGCAGTGGGGGAGGGGACCGGCGAGAGGGGAGAAAGGAAGGGGGGAGGAAGGGGGAGACCTGTCTGAATATTGCAATAAAAATAAAGCGAGAAGAAAGAAGCGGACTCACCTTTATGAGGCATCCTCTCTGGTTGTTACGGCTCCTGTCAAGAGTTTTGCTTGGTTGGGGGTTTTTGTGCTGCTGTTGTTGCTTAAAGACCACAACGGTTTGAAATGACGCTGTTTTAAAGGAGTTGCTGGTGAGAGTTTTCTCCACGGATGCTGCTGGGTTGGTGTGTGAGAGCAATTCTCAGATTCCTGGGAAGGAGACAGAGATTGACAATAAAATGGGCTGTCAGCGGTTGGAGAGTGAGAGATTAAGAGTGTGGGTGAGGGAAGTGGCTGCAGCCAGCACACCTGTGCTGATTGGTGATGGCTCAAGTGTGTTAATGTATGTGTGCCGGCGCCCGGCCTCGCCTCCACCGCTCCTCACTGGCCCATTAGCGAAGCCTGACCTCTGTCATCATCCTCCAGCAAAACACTTCCTCCTGCGCCTGAACCAGAGCGGGAAATGAGGCCGAGCCACGGTTCGCTTTTCAAACCCACTAATCACTCCGCAACATGCAAATGCACCGCTCGCTCTCACACAAAATATTGCTTTATGCAAAGCAGCGCCGGGGCCTCGCGCCAGCCGATTGGATGCTCCCTCTCCCTGCCTGGTGCAATTGGTCCGTTTGTTTGAATATGAATACACTTGTTTTCGGCCTCGCCGGTGGGTCCCGGCTCCTCTCCCCAGCGCAGGGCCCCCACGCCCGGGCTCTGGCGCTCGCCAGCATCTCCCCGCTCCGCGCACGCCGGGAGTCGGCGCAGCCCGCACTGCCGCCGCGAACTTGAGTGGTCAAGTGGAGGCTTCTGGGTTGGGGGTCGCTCCCCCACTCCCCGTAAGCTGGGCGCCGGACTCCCAGTCTACGGAGGGTACAAGTTTCTGCTCTGTCCTTTCTTGCCAACTCCCCAGCAGCGTGGCCTACCGCCCCGCCCCCGCCCGCCCCTATCCCATCCCAGCCCGAGACCCAAGGACGCAGAGCACCGCGGCGGCCGCACCCCAGCCCACCTGGCCCCTTGGAAGAGGAAAGGGGCAGGAGCGTCACTGGGTCCCGGCATCTCCATTCCAGCTGCGGAGGCCGCGGCGAAGCCTAGGCCGAGAGGAGGTTGCCGGGCCCAGAACTAAACGAGGCCAGCGGCCTCCCCAGCCCAAGCCTCCAGGGCCTGTCCAATCCTCCACCCGACTCCCCCGGCCCTTTCTTCTCTCTTTTCTCCTTTCGGAAGCCGCGGTGCGCAGGGGAGCGGAGGCACAGCCCGGGCCAGAGAGGCCCGAGTAAACACGCCACTTACTTTGTGTACAGAAGGTTCTTGTGAAAAGCCCTGAAGAGTCCTCACCAAACACTCACCAACTTCTCCCACGTGCCATTTGTTGACTAAGTGCGACTGCTTTTCGCGGCGCCCGAGAGGAGGGGAAGCAAGGGGGAGATAAGAGGGGAGGGGGAATGGAAGCCTGAGTTGGAGGGGGCGGCGGATGACCAAGGCTGGGAGAGTCTCTCTCTCTCTCTCTCTCTCTCTCTCTCTCTCTCTCTCTCCTCTCTCTCTCTCTCTCTCTCTGTGTGTGTGTGTGTGTGTGTGTATGTGTCTGTGCGCGCGCGTGTGTGAGTGTCCCGCCGGTGATGTCGGTATGTCAGCGTGTGTCCTTTGTGCCACCGGTCATCTGTGTGTGGTGCGTGTCTCCGCACCACAACTCCCTCTCCTGGGTCTGCTCAGTCCACGGAGGCAGCTCCCCTTCAGCTGTTGCCAGAAAACCGGGGAGGAAAGTAAGTAAATGGCTTTTCTCTTCTGACCACACACCAGAAGTCCATTTGTTGAATGCCGCACGATTAGGACACACCTCAATACACTCCAAAGGCGCCCCTCCGAGCCCGCAGTTAAGGTGACAGGAGAGCGAGCGGCTGCCTGGTCCTGCGCTGTCCGGAGCTCTCTCGGCGGCTTCGGGCCAAGGAGCCAGGAAGGGGAAGGCTTGGGCTGCCGGACACACCCCAGGACCGGGCAAGGGGAAATGGGGCTGTAGAGCTGAGACGGGGAGGCTGAAATGTAGCCGCCACCGGGTATGCTAAACTCTTCTGGACTTAGGGAGAGTGCTGAAAGTCAGAGCTCATCAATAAAGTCTGCGGGACCTGAACTCGCTGATGACAGGCCGCGCCGATGCAGCCCCTGCAAGCCGGGACAGTGAGGACGCTGCAAGCTGCCCTGAGCCGCGGGGCCACGTGTGGGCCTTCACCCTCTCGTCCCTGCCCCAGACCCAGCAACGCCAGGACCGAGGAACTCGGGCAAAGCACCCAGGAGTGAAGGACACCCCGGCCCTAGCCAGAGTTGGGGTCACACAACCCTCTGCCCTCCTGGGTTGGGCAGGGCTGCCGGCTTTAACCCTTCCCGCGGCCCAGGAGCGCGCAGCGACAGGAGAAAACCCGGGTCAGAGGTGAAGGAGGTGGCGCCGGGTGTCCAGGTCCGCGGCCTCCTGTGCGAGGTTTCATTTCGCAGGAGCGCGACTTTCGGAGGATCCCGTGAAGTGGGGCTGCAGGCCTGAGTCCCAGACCAGCAAAAGTCGGTCTTCTGATTCTCTTTCCTTTTACGTCCCAAGCGAGCATGAAAGAAGTTTAGACTCGAGATTCAAGTCCGTTGTACCGGAGCGCGGGAGGGGGCGGGGGAAAGCAGTGACTCTGTCCGAACTGGAGGCGAGTATCATTTTTACAACCTCTCAATTAGCGACCGAGTGGATTAGCACCTTCTTAAGCTTTGCCTCGGAAAGAAGCAGCCGTAATCTTGTTGCTATTTCCCCCCCAGGGCACTGGCTCTTTGAATCAGCTTCTTCTCCCACTCCTCCAACCCCCATCTCGCTGCAGAAAAAAGTTTTAACAAAAAATCAGAAAAGGCAAGGACCGAGGAGTGAATGCCACTGACGTCATTGGGTGGGGAAGGGGGCTCGGGGAAAGACTCCTGGAAACTCCTCCGCACAAACAAGAAACAAAAAGGGCTTGGCTGCTTCCCATGTGTCAATATTTGGGGAGGTGAGCTCAGCCCCAGAATGAGGCAGAGTTTTCAAAGTTTAAGGAGAGAGGGGTGAGAGTGAGATTTCCTCGTTCTCTCTGGACTGGTCTCAAAGAGGGTGGGGGGTGCTGTTCTGCCTCGTGGGGAGCCTCACACCCTCTGCCAAGTACCCGCACTGGGGCGATGCGGCCTGGGGCTGTGGGGGCCGAGACAGAGGTGCCGGCGCGGTTGCCAGAGGTGTGCACAAAACCGAGACAACTCGCAGGTCGCCATTTTAATTGCGGCTTCCAACACGCCTGAGGCCCACTAGCTGCCCTCCAAGGCGCTAGAGGCGGAGGGGATCGTGCCTTAGGTTCTGTCTAGCCTTTCCCCGCCTCTCCACAAGCCCCGACCCACCCCCCTCCGCCCCTTGTGGCCAGAGGGAGGCCCTCTCAGGCCTGCGGGTGAGTTCCCGCGGGGGGCCGCCGGGGTCGTTCTACCGGGCAGCCGGGCTGTCTGCGTGGAGGGAGTCCCGCTGGGGGATCGCGGCTCGCCGAGGCCTGAGCCCCTAACCAGTACTGATGCGTCAGTATGAGATAAGGCAAGCATCTCACCAGCACCCTGGCATTCCCCTGTGCCCACCCCATCGGGTCTCCGGTCTGGGGGCAGCCTCCGGGGAGGCACATCTGGGAGGATGTGAGTCCAGCTCCCAGCTTCAGAACCAAGAGCCTCCCACCGGGAGTCCTGACACCTCCGAACTCCCTCTTTCCCTGGCCAAGCAGAGGCGCAGCGCCGGCGCGCTGGAAAGGGTGAAGACTGGCATTTCTTTGGAGAAGGAAAGTCTTAGCAACACCTGTGTCACTTTGTAGTGCCCCAAACGTCTCTCTCTTTGCAGACCCTGGGAAGGTGGGTTCCCTGGACCGCGGAGTTGGCAAACGGATCCAATGAGCACTAAAGGCAAAGGCGCCCACCCTGGCCGCCCAGTTCCGGGTTCCTCCCCCGCTCTCCAGGCCTTTGTCCCTCTCCTTTCTCCAGCAACCTGCCGGTTCCCGCTCACCCGGCAGCCTCGCCGAACTCAGAGCCTAGAGAAGCCTAGAAGAGCCCAGAGCCGCCCTGTGGCACCTCCAGGCTGTGGCCACTGCTCGGCTGGGGGGAAGCCGTATTGCCCTCACCCTTCCTCACCTCCTGCCAAATGGCTAGTGCTAGAGGCTCCTTGGTTCAGTCCTCATTCCTCTTCCATTCACCCTGGGAGGCCGGCCAGCCTGTCTGTCTGTCTCTCTCCCTCTCCCTCACTCCCAAAATACTCTATAAAATAACATTGTTCAGTGGAGTTTCCCTGCAAAGGGATTCCTAGCAGCCTAGCGGGTCAGACTCTCAAGGCTTTGCCTCCCAGCCCCTCCACGCTGTTGTCTAGATAGGCGTTGGGTTTAAAACTCCTGGCGTGTAGGACAATTGAAATCAGCGGCACTCTCCGATTTTTGCAAATAGGGTTCCTAGGAAAGTTTGCTTTCCATTTCTTCCCCCTTAGATGATCCCCCATCTCTCCTGTCCCTGTAACCTCTGCCCCCAAGAGGCAAGAGTTCAGCTTTAAAGGAAAAGCAAACAAGCCAAGGCCACCTCAGTCCCTTCTCCCTGGAGCTCCCCTCTCTAAACCGCGGCCTGTTCTGGGGGACAACGACCCGGTCCTGCGACTTGTCCCGTCTTAGAGGTGGGGACAGGCCGGCAGGAAATGGGGTCTTTACTGGGAGATTTGAGGCTGAGGAGGGGGGGAGAGCAAATGTCATGACAGGCTTGCCCCAGCAGCCAGGGAACCGGAGCTAAGCGCATCCTGACGGGCTTTTAAAACGACATTGATTAGGACAAGCTGTTCCCAACCCCAGTAAGAGTTAATCTGCCTGTTAATCAAGACACTAAGGGGCTCAATGCGAGCTTTATTAGCAACTGGAGAACAGAGGCGGCAGCGAGGAATCAAAAGCTGGGATCCCATATATTTGTCAGCGCTATCTCCAAAAAAAGTATTTTCAATTAGAAACCAATTCTGCGCTTTTCATCACTTCCTAACCCAGTCTCACAGAGGGTGACTTCCAAACCTGGCTAGCGGAGGGAAAACCACTGGCCGGGGACAGAGGGGCGCGGAAGGAATTGCGAGTTGGCTCCTCCGAGAGCGGCGGGCCGGGGAAAATTTAAGAATCCTCAGCCCGCGGCCCCGATACCTCTGATTCCTCCCGAGAGGAAAGCGAAGGAAAAAAATGAAGCAACAAATAACACCACCCAGGCTGACAGCCCTCCTTCCCCGCCAGACCCCGGTCCTCAGGCCCGGCTCTGGCGCCGGGTAGCGTCCAGCCCCTGCGCGCGCGCGGCCGGGCCCGCGGGAAAGTTTGTGCAGCCAGAGGGACTCTCCTTACGCCTCTCGCGCGCTGCCCCCTTCTGCCCCGGAGGGGCGTTGGGTTCCCTGCGGTTTTCCTTTCCAATTCTAAAATAAATAAATAACCTGCGGGCCCTGGGGAAATCTGAATAGTAATTCCAATCAGCCAAATTCTGTGAGAGGGTCTGAGGGAAAAAAAAGACAAGCCTATCACGGGCGCCCTCCGATCACGAAGGGCACGGGCATGAGAAGGCGACAGAGGAGGTCCTCGGCTCGCCCTGGGCGCGGGGCGAGGACTCTGGTCAGAGGTAATTATGTCACCGCGTTTTCTCACCGTGACAGCCGAATAAACACAATCTCCAATAAACATCTCTAATGAGGGAGGAGGCCGGAGGATGGCTGGGTTTGATTTATGACTGGAGGAGAAAGTCCACTTCCCACTGCGAAGCGGGCAACCTGCTCGCCGCCCAGCTCCGGAGAGAGGAACCCGCGGAGGAGAGACCCAGGCCCAGGTAAGGCACACGGCCGGAGGGCCACTGCGCGCGTCCCCTGTTTCCAGGTGAGGTGAGCAGGGGGGCGGCCACCGCTCGGAGTTGGGCGGCGGTCCCAAACACCTGTCACAGGTGCCTGAGCTCCGAAGATGCTCACAGAAGACCTAGAGAGGGGGCGCAGGAGCGCGAGTGGGAGTGGGGGGTTGGGGACGAGCCGGTGACGAGCCGGGGCCTGGCCCAGAGGCCGCCCCAAACTCCCGGGCGGGGTGCTCGGGTGCCCCGCCTAAGCCGGCCTGGGCGTCTCCAGCAGCTTTTAAGGCTGGGCTCCCAGGACTTTCGCTCGGCTGAACCATGAGTTAGTCTAAGTTTGGGTGGTCCCTTCCCTGACCCACTTCGGTGACACTTCCGGCCCCTGGCTCTGGCTCTCCAGGGGCCGCCGGGTGGTGGGCGCTGTTCTTTCTCGGGCTTGGCGTCCCGGCTTCCCAGGCGCCCGCGCGCTTCCCGCCGAGGCAGCCAGCGCAGCGCCCGCAGAAACCCGAGCCCGCGTTCTAGCTCAGTGAGAATCGCTAATTATTAGGTCTTCCGAAGTGAAGCTCAAATCACAAGCTGGGGGCTTTTCGCGCTGCCCAGCTCTGCTGGACGCATTCTTTCGTACTCTGCGTCACTCTGAGAAACGGACCCCAGCTCTAGACTTTGTTGAGGTCCAGCCATCTACACTTTGCAACCGCGGGAAACTTCTGCACCTCGCCCTACCCGCGGCAGGGTGTTTTTAAGCGCTCCAGGCGCAGGTACTGTCTTCCCGACGCACGAATGTCGTAAACTGCGACGCAGGGGAGATCTGGATGCAAAGTGCGTCCCCACCTCCTACATTTTTCACGGTCGCGAGTGGCTTTAGCAGACAGCAGCAGCAGACCCCCGCCCCCTACTCCGTGCTCAGGGCCGGACTGGAAGTCCACTCTTGGGACTGGAACATTTTGCTACTTTTGCAGAAAAGCACAGTCGGCAAAGACATGTCCCTCCTCCACCCCCTTCCTATCCCGCCCTCAGTAACTCCCTTCCATCTTTGTTTGCCTCCTTTTAAAAGCAAAAATCAAGCCCCGGGGCCACTTGGGGCGGGCTTTGATTTGGGGGACACCAGTCGCGGGCGGCGGAGAGGCGCCGAGGGCCCGGAGCCGGGCGGAGGCCGGAGCCCGGGCGATTACCTGGGAGCGGAGGGCGGGGAGGCAGGTGAGCCTGGCGGCGCCGGTTCCCACACTTCTCACCGCCGCTCGGCAGGGGAAGTGGCAGATCTGACAGCCGCGTTCAACGCGAGGACCTGCCCCAGAGTTTAAATGTCAATGATAAGAAAAGAGGGTGCTCAGGCAGGCGCTAACTTTCCTTAATATCCACGCCAGCGCCGTCCTCATTGGCTGCCCGGCCCGCGTGACGTCACGGCGGCTAGAGTTGGGCACAGCTCCGCGCGCCGACTAGCTTTCGGGCCGGGCGGGAGCCTTCTCCTCTGCACCCAGGGTCCGGCCCGCTCCAACCCCTGCTCTGGCCTTCCTTGGCCCGGCTTGTGGCTGCCCTAGCCCGGCCCGGCCCGGCCTGGCCCTCCCTCCTACGGGAGGCAAACTAGTCTTGCTGAGTGTGCTCCTCTTCACTGCCGGGCACGCGGGCCCCAAGAGCTCTGCCCCTAGGCTGACCAGCTACCTCTCTGAGTAACCGCCCTGTCCCCTCCTCTGATCCCCAAGGGAGTCACTTCATCGGAGAGGCCAGAAGGCCGAGTCGGGGTTGAGAGACGCTTTTGGCAGGAATCATTTTTAGGAGGAGTTCGAGGCTCGATGAGTACCCCCAATCTGGCCCTCGAGTCCGCAAATCACTAGCTGGGCACAGACTGGGGCTCGGGGAAGAGGACTGGCGATCCCTTTTTCAGGGCTAGGCCAAAGGTCTCTCCAGACCTGCTGGGTTCTCAAGAGGGAAGCCCCAAAGGGGCCTGCCCGGGCTTCTCTGAAAGGGAAGTGGCGGTGAAGGTGGGAAGAATGGCAGCTGTGGCTGAAAGGCTCCAGCCACATAGAAAATGTAGGTGATTGTATTTATCTTTGACTTGGAGTTAACTGTTGACTTCGTGGCCTAGAAGAGGAAAATAGAAAAACCCCAGATACTGAAGTCAAGACTCACAGAAATTGGGGCGGGGTCTGCAGGACACTGACTTGTTGGTCTGAACCTGTTTTTCCCTCACACCTTCTGTGGCCTGCAAGATGACTTAGAGCTAGGCCTAGTTACCTTGGGATGGAGCTTTAGACCCACATTGCCATTCCCGTCCCCTGTCCCTCAAAACAGGGGGCTTCTCAACTCCTTCCCCTGTGCTTCCATCCGGCTATCCAATTTGAAAGTGACAGGTCGGGCCGGAGGAGAAGGGGTCACTTGAGAAGTTTGCAGGAGGGGAAAGGGCAGGGCGTGGAATTACCTGTAGGTATCTCGTAGGAGACCCAGCCTGGGTGGACCCGGGGCGAGAGAGAGCGAGCGAGCGAGCGAGCGAGAGAGAGAGAGAGAGAGAGAGAGAGAAAATGAATGAATGAATGTGTGTGTGTGTGTGTGTGTGTGTGTGTGTGTGTCTGTCTGTCTGTCTGTCTGTCTGTCTGTGTAGGCAGGGAGGGGGGCGCCTGGGCCGGAGAAGGGTCCTAGGGCCAGTCCCTGTGCGCCTTGATCTGGGCGGCGGCTAAGGGAGAACCCAGCACAGATGGCGCTGGGGCAGAGGGCTAGAGATTCCCGCTCCCGCCCCTGACACACCTGGACAGGTGTGAGACCTCGCAACCGGCCAAGAGGCAGCTCCAGGCAGCCTGTCTGCCCACTCCTCTTAGCCTGGAACGCTCCTAGAGGGACCTGATTTTTCGTTTTGCTCAACCCGTCGAAGACTGGAGGGCAGAGTAGGGGTGGTAGTGGGGAAGGGGTAGGGGCGGGGTGGCGGTGAAGGTGGGGAGGAGAAAGGTAGCTTTGGCTGAGAAGTCTTGGCAGGATGTTCTTACTTATTTACATTCTCCAAACTTTCTTTCTGCATCTTAACGCCCTGGGCGTTCTGTCTTCAGGCCTAGGAGCGTCCACCTCCCACTGGCCACTCTAGTCTGGGCCTAGACCTTTCCATGGTCCTGTCGCCTGGCTCGACTGGGAAGTGGCGCTGAGAGAGGCATTTGTTCTAGTTTCCCTGTCGCCGTCGGCCATCTCCAGTAACCTAGTTTCTTGGTAAGCCGCTAGCTCCCCTCCAGGATCTGGCCCGGCCTCCAGCTTCAGATGTCCTGAGGTCTCCCATTCTCCGCCGTCCGCCTTGGCGTGTGGGCTGCGGGTAGGCCGGCCTCGGACCCGGGTAGGACTTCCTATCTGGCCGTTTCTGTCCGGGGCTCGCTCACCACCCTGTTCCAACCCGATGCCGCCCAGAGGGCTGCTCCGGGCTTGTTTGGAGTCCAGGCCATTAAATGTACGCGGATCCCTGCAACCCAGCAGGGTGCTTGAGAGCGACGCTGGAAACGCCACGGCCCCCACCTGCTTATCTGCCTGTCAATAAAGGGCGCGTTCGGGCGGCGCGGGAGCGCCGGTGGTGCAGGCGAGGCCGGACCTAGGCCCTTCCGAGCTCCGGGCCAACGCAGGAGCCGCTCTCCTTTTTCCCCGGGCAAGGAGGGAGGGAGCCGGCGCTGGGGTCGCCGCGGGAGAAGGTGCAGGTTTAGCTGTGAGAAGGTGCACTGTCTCAGCTGGATTCTCTGAGTAGCTCTCGACCTCGGAGCACTCTGGAGATCCTACCAGAAATCTAGTGCAGGGGGCTCCTCTCCGCGCCTGCCACCAGCCTTGGGGGAGGCCGGGCAGGGCCCTGCGTGGAGCCCAAACTTCGAGGTCCGGCCTCACCTCGCCTGGGCAGAGGCAGCCTCTCTAATCCACACTGGCTCGCAGCGGGCAGAAGGGCACCGCGGGCGGCCCGGGGCCGTCCTCGACGACTCTTAGAGTCCCAGATGCCGAGTGCTACCTGAGGCAGGCTGTAGGTAGGGTGCAAAGGACCGGAACGGGAAAGAAACCTCTTTTTTTTTTTTTTTCAGGCTTACCCTCAGCCCAGGACAGCCCAGACTGCAATTTTCCGACATCTAGGTCAGCTCCAGGCTCTGATTCTCCACAGCAAACACAGTGAGCGAGCTCGCCAGCCGCCCAGTCTGCGGAGGCTCCCAGGCCAGCCCCGGCACCCGACTGCCGGGAAGCCCAGAGCTTTCCCATTAGCCAGCAGAGGCTGGTGGAGAGCCTGGATGGGGGTGAGAGGCCTTGAGGTAGGGGTAGTAGTGGAAGGAGAGGAAAATAGAGAAATCGGCTCTTGGCTTAAACTGTAGCTGAGATCTGTTGTTCTTGTCCGAAGTATGTTTTCTCCTCCCGGCCTCTGTCTCTTCCTCTCTCCCCTTAACTACTTTATGCAAATAAAGCCGCTTCCAGATTGGAGGAGCCCCTCGGGTTGGATCTGTGCTACCGGGTGGGTGGGAATTGATATAGTATTTGTCTTTTTATTGAGAATGGGTACTGAGTCCCCCAACAATTATAAAATAAAATGGATTTTCCTCTTAAATATTTCCACTTTTTTTTACTTCATCTAGAAGATATTGCACCCTGTTAACTTCTGTAATATTTTTTTAAAAAAGTATTCCAGGGTGAGTGCTAATATATAAAGTGGCTTAACAAAGCTTCTCCATATACAAATTAATAGGAGAGGAAAAAATTTCTAAATAATTGATTTTAAATACTGTGTATGTTTGAATGTCATTTCAAATAGCTGTACAAGCCAGTAATCAATATATCATCTTAGGAATCTAATTTAGTGGGCAGTTCGTGTGGCTCTTGCCCTTCCTTCTCTCTCCACTTCCTCACCTTTAAACAGAAAACTTGTTTTAACACGATTTTTATTTTAAATCCAAACTGAAGGAACGTTTTGTGAATTCGAGCGTCAAAAAGGGGTCTATTTAGCAAAGATAATATTTGCCATCTCTTCGCCCTGGTCTCAAGGACTGCATAATACCATGATTATGTGCAATTCTGTGGTTTCTCTGCTATTCAATTATTTTCCTGCTCTCATTTAAAGAACTACTTTACTTACTTTTTTCTCTCTTCTATCTGTTTTTCCACACCGTAAAAAGTTTTCCTGGACCTCTGGGGGAAATTTTCCAATGCTTCCAGTTTGCTTTATTACACACACACACACACACACACACACACACACACACAATCTCTACAACAATCAGTTTGAGAAAACTCTGCTTTTCTTTTCTGTTTAAACATTTTCATATTAAGTCGGTTTGTGGCACCATGTTTGATTTATTTCTCTCCCTCGTCCGGGTGGAGATGGAGACATTAGCTGAATTCCCTGGGGGTGATTGGATGCAATTCGCTGAAAGTAGACAGGCACGTCCTGGATGTTAGAAATTCACTTTTTCTCAACGTGACAAGGCCGGCTTCGATCTACAATTGTATTTGAATGGGCAATGAGCGGAAAGATCTCTCATCATTAAGCTTGCTTCTACTTTAGCAAAATAAGGAGAGCCTTCATTTGCACACAAATGCTCATAAAACTCGGATTCCCTGCAACCCTTTAATAAAAAAAGGATTGCTGCATAATTTAAATTGGAGGCCAGGAGATGGCAGAGAGAGGGAGATGAGGGAGTTTCAACTGAGTCCCCTCCCTTCCCCCAAAAGGTCCATGTGATCGAGTTGACTTTTTTACTTTAAATCTTAAATAAGATGTGAGTTGTAACAAGAGGATTGGCACTTACTCCGTGACCCTTATAATTGGATTAAATATAGACTGAGACGTACAAAAACACACCAAGATTGACACCTGCCAAATGGACTTCCTTATGATTGATTGTGATGCTTCGTGCTGGCAACAATAATGAAATAAATTGTACGGATAAAACTGCACATTTGTCATTTCCGTGCCATGAGTGAGGAAGTCAACGAGTTAGGCAAGCTGTTAGCTGACAGGCGAGAGCGGGAGGCAAGCTAAAGAGATAAATAAGGATTCCAGGCATTGACAGGACAAATTATAACTTGTCACAACCTTTTTAAATTCAGAAGTTTTCAATTAACATATATATTGCTGTTACATATAAGATAAGGGGCACCCACATAAACATGAGTGGGGCAAATGGACCTACATCCCCAACGCCAAGGGTTTGGGCATCCAGGCCTCTCCGGCTGTGTTCCCCCATGCTAGCAAGCTGGGAGGGCACCCAGGCTTGCACCACTAGCCCGTAGGCCTGGGGCTGCCTAAAGTGGGTGAGAGTGTGCTAGCCAGAGTGGCAGCTGCTTCTTTTGCTAGGACCTGCAGTTCACAGGTTCAGCACCCTTTCTTCACAGAAGCAAAGCTCCCAGATGGAGGGAGAGCCTGGGCAAGGCCTGTGCCTGGGTCTGGCAGGGCAAGTACTGCTTTCTCCATCTCCTGGAGTCCTGTGTAAGGAGTAAGAGATAGAGGGCAGAGGCAACCCCTTTCAAGCTCGAAAGTGTTGCCCTCAGAGCTCCTGGACCTGTGGGCAGGCCTAGGCCACTAAAACCTGGTGAGGCCTGAGGCTGCTCCTGGGCTCTCAACTCCTTCTCTGACTCACCGGCCCAGCGCTGTCCTGGAGGCCACAGAAGTGGCCCTTTGACCTTCCTAGGAGGGGCTGCTTTTCCATCCATTTCAGACTTTGACTCGTACAGTTCCCAGACCTCTTCCTTGACCCATGGGTGGGAACGAGTTTGCCAATGGGTCCCTGGTAACCTGAGTCCATTCACCCATTCATTCAGAGGAGTGAAGCGCTATTCACTCTTCGGGGCTACAAGTTAGGGGAGGCCATGAGATTTCTGGAGGAGTCTAGGTTGTCGTGGCTGTGGCTGGAGACTGCCGTGGGTGACGTTTGAAGAGTGTGGAGGGACTGTAAACTCTGCAACCGTCCTCACCTCAAAGCAGGCTGGCTAACCCCAACCCCAAAGTAGAATTTGGACTTGCGGGGCCTCTCTGAACTCAGGTTTCGGCATCCAGCCAAAGTCCAGCTGGAAAGGAAAGTTTGGGCGGGAAGCGAGCATCCCTCGCTCTGAGGTTGCTGGGTAAGAAGTATGGCCTAGGAGGGTGAGTAGGTGGTAAAATAGGGCCTGGTCTTTGCGGGCCGGGAAGCTTGAGGCTGCGGAAAGCCGAGAAGGCCCGTTCCAGGCAGGCGGGGCAACCTGCGGGCGAGGCCTAAGGCACGAGGCCGCTGCCGACTGGGCAGGTCCAGTCTCCTGCTGCCAGGGAGGGCTGCGCCCTTCTTCCGGGTGCAGCCGTCTCTCCGCTCCCTAGCCTGGCTACGTGGTGCTCGGAGGCCGCACCCTAGTCCTCCTGGGATAGAGGCCAGCCTTGCTGTCGAGGCCCCAACCTGTCACCACAAACACTCGCAGAACAAGAGCATCAACCCCAAGCTCCAGAGCTTCTGGTCTTATAGTCTACTGGAGCCTGCCACCAAATTAAACATCGCGAAGGCTTTGAATCCCTGCAAAGATGGGGCCTGGAAGAAAGGGAGGGAGGAAAAGGGAGGCAAAAAACAAGTTACATGGAATTAGTTGGAAGCGGACTCATTCCCCAGCGACCGCAGCCATTAACATTATAATCTCAAACGCCATTTTTTATGTAACACTATTGTTAGTAAATCAACTCCTCAGGTCCTCAGAGACGCTGACCCCTGGCAATGCAGTGAAAGTGTAATTATCTCCCCGAATCTTGGACAGATTTAAGAGATTACATTTCAACTAAATCTATATCAATGCTAATTCCCTCTCTCCCCCCAGCCTGCAGGTGCTAGGCACGGGAAATGGCGTCAGACCCCAGCAGAAGCTTCACAAAGAGGAGAGGGCTTGCTGCGTACAGGGCCAAAAGAAACGAAGCCCCACATAAAATTACACCTATTTTTTTTCCTACAAAACCTGGTTCTTATATAGCAAAGTTAAACAAAGCAGCTATGCTAAATTAGCGTTACATAAAGGCGAGTTTAATGCTCGGTTACAGTCAACTGGTGTATCTCTGATGGCTAATTGTCTATCAAAATTAAAGAGAAAAGAACAAATGATTCGTTATAAGAAGGTGTTAAAAGCCTCAACAAAAGGACATTTCACAAATATAATATCGGCAGCTCCGGGATTGCCTGCGGGGTTGTTCAGGCCCCGGCCCTGCACAGCTATGAGAAGTGGGGTGCAGGCTGCTATTTGCCCGGCAAGAGCTCATTTCCTCCCAAATGAGTATAATGAAAACCCGAGAGGCGATATTATTGTAAAGATCGGGATTAGTCCAAATAGGAGCCGTGGACTTGGGCTTAAAAGGCGACCCCTACTCCCTTTGCCCAGTCTGGGGACTGAGGGTACTTGAAGGGATACTTCAAGGATACCACATCCAACTCTTCGCAGTCCCATGTTCAGGGACAGGAGGGAGCGATCACTGGGCAGAGGGTAATTTCAACAAAGGAGAGCAGGCTAGGGAGATCCCGGCTTTTCCTTGCCTTCTAGGGGTTGGAAGGAGATGGTCCGGGTTCTGTCGGAGGCGCGGGCACAGTCCAGCACGTGCCTTTCTGACGCGCGGCGCTGGTCTGGGGAGGGGAGTGCAGGCTGCTGCCGCCAGCCCCCACCCTGCCCCAGGCTGGGAAGGACGCAGAATACAATACTACGGCCCCTTCCCAAGGCGTCATCAGATCCAGAGCTTCAGGCATATTTGTTGTTCAAAGTTAATTAAACCTGAAAGCAACCAAAATGCGCGCGCCAGGCTCACGGAGGCCGATTCCCGACCCGTGCAGCCGGCCCACAGCGCCAGAGAAGCGTCAAGGGCCGCCGGGGCTAGCTCACTCCGACAGAGTCTCTGTAAGAGAATCTGAGACTGGGGAATAAAAGCCGAAACCAAATCAGGCAGCAAGAGCAACAAACCGTCTGGAAAATGGACCCACGGAGCCGCAAGAATGTACTTTTTTTTTCTTTTTTTTTTTTTTAATCTTTGACAACTTGTGTCCTAAAGTGTATTGAAGATAATTGAAATGATTACAATTCATTGCTGCCTGACTTTGAATATGAACAGTCACATAATGACATCCCAGCCTCAGAACAACAGTTTAATTTCCATTATCCGACTTCGGGATCCTAGCGCCAGCCGCCGGGGCAACGCCGCGCTAATGCAGAAATCTTGGCTCCTGCCTGCATTATTCATTTCAGGGAAATGGGGATGGGATAGGAGTGGAGAATGGGTTGTTCCTCTCTCCCCGAACTTGTTCTGAAAATCCCGGGGACCAATGGACCCAGAGGAGCCGAGAGTCGAGAGAATCTCTGTCAAGGGGCCACTTTACCCGACGGGGCTGCGGGCGACGACGCTCCCCGGCTGTCTTGGGTTCCCAGACCCGCAGGGCACGGATCCCCCAGCTCCCACCCTAGTCAGGTCCAGTCAGGGAGGACCCAGGCCAGGATCCCTTGGCAAGACTGTCATCTGGCGGGGCAAACGCCCTTCCCTCATTTTCCCCCTCACTTCCAGCCCTCGTGTCCCTTCCTTCTTTCTGCTTCAGAGCTCTCAGGCTCGCGTGCAGGGCGGGATGGGCCCGGCTCCCGGGGCCTCTTCGCAGATTTGAAAGTTGCCCCGGCCTTGATTTTGTCCCAGCCTCCCTGCTGGGGACTCACGCCCCACATCCCGCGCCACCTGAGGAAAAGCAGAGAAAGCCAGAGTCTCTTCGCACGGCGGGGACGCTGGCGATCACCTCTGGGCGCGGCCTCGGTGGAGCCTCAGGGCCAGGGTGGGGTGTGGCGGGGTGTGGCCGGGTGGGGTGGGACAGGAACTCTGGGTGTGAGCCGGGCCAAGGCCTCTGCAGTGCGCAGGCGCCGTTCGGGGCCCCTGCCCCCTCCCAAGGCGCGGGGTCCGGGGGACAGACCCCGAGCCCCTCTCTGCGCAACTACCGCCTCTAAAAAAAAAAAGACCATCTGGTAATTGTCTTTCTTTAGATCTTCCCTTAATTATGCTTTTAATTAAAGATGGTTCAAGGCACCGGACCACATGAAGGGCAGTAATTACAAATTACATTACAAACCCAACAGATGTAGCAGGATCTGCTGGGAAAAAGGTACTGGAATAAAAATTTGACTAAAGTTTGGGATAAATTAATCGGTGGCTTGAAGAACAGAAGCACAGTTCTGATTATGTAGGCTCCAGCCAGGATTTAAGTTTTGTGTCATGATTGTTTTCATATTTCTTTGACATCTATTGATTTGGAGGCAGCTGCAAGCCTTTGTCACAGGAGAGAAGAGCAGTCACAATATATTAGCTTGATGGCATAACTGGAACCGTGGAAGCGAGGGGAGCCAGAGTGACGGGGGCGCACATGACCCCCCTCCCGGGGCCTTAGGGCTCAACCCTTACTTTTAACTTGTTCTAACAGGAATAATGGAGTATTACTACTAATGCATGGTAAGAAGGGTCTTTTCTGTCTAGAACGCAGGAGGCAAGAGTTGCACCGCCACAGCCCGAGAGACCGAAATGTTTCTACTCCCTGCGCCCCACGCCTCCTCGCCAACCGCAGCCCCTCGCCCAGTGAACCCAGCAGGTCCCAAGTCGGGGGACGCTGGGTTGATAGAAGTTCTGTGGTCCTGGGCTCGGCCCCTAGGCACCAGGCGGGGTCCTCACCTCCGCTTCTTTGGGGAGCCTACAGCGGGCAGCAGAGCGGCTGGCGGCCCCGGAGCTGGGGAGGCTACCGCCGGGCAGGTGCCCGGCCTGACGAAGCGTGCGCGGCCGCCCGCTCGCCCGCAGCGGGCGGGGAGCGTAAAGGAGCGTGACGCAGACTGTGAAAACAGAAGGGAGGGAGTTGGGTCATTTCCTTCTCTAATCATCGCCCCCTCCTGCTCCTCCTCCCCACCCCTATCCCATCCTCGCCGCCAGCCAGCCTCGAACACTCTTCCTTGCCAAAGTCTGACTCACTTTGAGCCAGTGGCTGCACTTTATGGAGAAAATATACGTGCCCATCACTCACCCATCTATTTACAGCACCCATGCAGCGCCTCGGGGAACACGCATGGACAATTAAACACACCCATTTACGGCGGGATGATGAGGCTTTCTGTTAACCACATGTGTTCAGAAATGGATACAGCCCGAATTTTGACACAGAATGCAGCTAATGCACCTTGCTATAGAAGTACGTCCGTTGGAAAGGTGTGTGATGGGCGCCTGATCTAAACGAAGAGAACAAGGATGTCTGCAGAAAACCCAGCGGCCTGACACCTTTTCTTGCTGCTGAGGAAGGAAAGATTTTCTTTTGATTCGTCCTCTCACGATATTTTCCTTTTCCTTTGCATTACAGTTTCAGAGAGGAATGTAAATATTTTGACTAGACCTCTGCAGGGGCCTTTTAAATACCAGGCACAATCATCTGTGGAATACTGTAGTTCATAGTTTCAAAACTTGGGTGTTAAAGAGTCTGTCTTGCTGAGGAAATCCATAGACCTAGTGGCGACTTCTCAACTCTCTATTTGTGTGATCAAATGAAGTATGCCCTAGTTAGCGTCGAGTTTTAAGGACTTTTTCTGTCACTGCTACTTTCCGATCTTTTGCAGGGAAGAAAAAGCAATCAAACTGACCTTTGAAGGGCTTGTGGCAAGATCACATTTCACTGTGCTCCAGGCTTACCTCTTCTTACACCCCTCCCTGCTATGGGAGCGTGTGCAGGAAGTATGCAAAACTCTAGAAATAATATTTGAAAAAATTAACACCGTAAAAAAAATCTTTTCTGTGTATCCGATATGGGTGTTTCTTTCTTTTCCTGTTTCGGTGTTTAATACAAAGCTGATATGTTGGAACAGAATGCATTATTCAAAGAAACTAAAATTAGGAGGCAAATAGTGTCAAGGTTTCCTCAGTTTATGTTCTAGCACACATAGCATAACGTCTTTTCATACAAAAATAAGCAAAAATTGCCAGGAGGCACAATGCATCTCTGAATATGCATTAAAAAATAAACAAACATTCCCAAAATATTGATGTACCCATGATTTTATAGTCTGAAAATATTTCTAGACACAAATATGGCAGAAAAACATTAGTTTCAACTCTATCTTTGTTGGTGTTAAAATGACAGTATATTATTCTTGATTTTAAAACACCCTCCTTGTTAATGTCAGTTGAGGTTATTTTAGGGCCTGGATGCTCTAGGAAGACCACCTATAATGTGTTTATTTCTCTGTTCAATTCATAAATAGTGTAAGGAGCATTTTAAATAAAATGTTTTGGGCATCCTTAATATTCCTTTTTTAAAATCACACACTCTGAAATTGTGACAAATAGGCTGAAAATTTTTGTTTTGTTTATACCAAATTCATTTTAATAAATAAAGCGTATGCTGATGTGTTCATACAACAAATGCCAACAAAAATGCAACAGCATAGAAAAAAGGAAATATTGTTAGACTTGCCTATAATGTTGCTTATGATCCTAAATTTTTTGATGTAAGGAGCTTGAAATTTTCAGCTAATGTTATTCTGTTCTCTTATTCAATGTTTCCATTAGAACACTCTGTCTTCCCTTGCTATCTTCCCATAGCTTATGTGTGCACTATGAATTTCAATAAATATAAATTACTGCTTAAAAGAGTAAAGAATGGCTACTTTATGTCTCATTGTTCTCGCCTTACAATCTGCTCAAAAATCTTTTTTACAAATCCCGTTGTAGCTGCTTCCCCTCAATTCCATGATGAAAGTAAATGGCAAATGCCATTCAATTAAGAGGAACTCAAGCACAGAGAATGTAAAGATGTTGTTCAAAGCCTCCTTCAAATCTATTTTTGGACTTGGAAAGAGAACGAGACTGGAGGCAACATCAGTACACATCTCCGATTCCGTATGAGGTTACTTGAAGCAGGTGGCTTTGGGGTTCATTCTGGAAAAAGAAGACATGCATAAAGGTATGTGTTCCCTAGAGATTGACAGGCAACTGTGGACCTCAGGAGGAATAAAAGAACTCATGCTCTCAACTGCCTCTGATTTGTAGAAGGGGAAGAGTTTCCTCTCATTTTCTTGCCTGCCTTAGTTTTTCTGTGTTTGATGGCTCAACCAGAGAGCAGACTGCAACATTTTGCTTTTGGAGATTTCCTGTGGTTTTACCACATTCCCTGGAGAAACTCAAAGTCTTGGAGTCCATGGAGGGATTACAGAAAGCCACAAACATCATTCTCCCTCTAATCCATCTGGGGCAGATGCAGTATTGATAACAACCTTTCTGTTACTTGACAGTTTCAGACCATTCAAATGAGAACAAATAATAGGAATTTGGAAGTGGAGGTGGGGAAAGTAGGGGCAATTGGTATAGTCTTCTGTGTTGAAAGGACTGGTTTCTATTTCAAAACCGTGGAACCAAGTACAAAATTAAACACTTTCCGTTCAATCCTTTAGAAGTGATTTCTTCTCTCTTTGGTTATTGTAGTGCATTTGGGTTGGGGAATTAACGCATTTATTTACTTTGTCCCCAGGACAAGACAGTGCTCAGCTGCTTGCATTTTGTATCTTCAGTTTGCTCTCCCACTTGAAGCTACTATGTTAGGTAATAAGAAAGTCCATTTACATTAGATAATAAGAATCAGGGACAAGGCAGACACAATGCTGATTAAACAAGGGCTGTATCCCACTTTGAGAGCTCCCTGATAATCAGAGCCACAATCACACTGGTAGGTCAAGCAAAAATCTAAAGATAAAATCAATGTCAGTTTTCTGTCTTGGTGACAGCGACCCACCAGAATCATATCCAGTAAATCCTGTTATCAAGTTACTCACTGTTATTGATGAATTCAGTTATGCTGTGGGTCAGATATTATGCTTTGTCCCCCACCTATGTGATGATGTCTACATCATCCCTCACTTTGACACAGACATACACAGAGTCATATGCTAACAATTACAGCTGTCCAACTTCCTTGGCTGCTTTGTAAGGTAAGGGGAGTGAAGACATTGGGAATGTCCATGTAGAATCTAGGGTATGGGGAAGACTAAACCTGCATGCAGGAGTGGTTAGAAAGATTAACCTACTTCCCCGACAAAATCATTCCAGAAACATTTATTTTGTCTATTGGTTAATTTATTAAATAGTATAAATATGATTACTTCTCAATATGGATATACATTCATGTGGTTCAAAATTCTGAAGTTTAGAAAACATTTTGTGAAAATTCTTCCTATTCAGTCATCCAGCCACCCTCTTCTTACCTATTGAAAGCAACAAACACTATCAGTATCTTATATATAGGGGAGCTTTAAAAATATGGAATACCGGCCGGGCGCGGTGGCTCACACCTATAATCCCAGCACTTTGGGAGGCCCAGGCGAGTGGATCACGAGGTCAAGAGATCGAGACCATCCTGGTCAACATGGTGTCTCTACTAAACATACAAAAAATTAGCTGAGCACGGTGGCGCACGCCTGTAGTCCCAGCTACTCGGGAGGCTGAGGCAGGAGAATAACCTAAACCCAGGAGGCGGAGGTTGCAGTGAGCCAAGATCGCGCCATTGCACTCCAGCCTGGGTAACAAGAGCGAAACTTCGTCTCAAAAAAAAAAAAAAAGGGAATCCCAAGGCTTACTTAATAAGCCTCTTTGGAGACAGCGGTTTTGCTATCTGTGTTTAAAAAAATCTTTCCAGATAAGTTTGTTGAGCTGGGCACGTAAGTGATGTCTAGAGTTTTCTCAAACACTGAGGTTTTATGGAAGTATGAAATATAATAGTACTCACCCCATATGTTCCTATAATGTGTGTAAAGTATTTTCAAAACTAGTATGTATTTTAATTCTTTTTACAACCCTGTAAAATATTGTTTTATTATAAAATAATATTTTATTATTATTTTCTGCCACCTTCCAATCTTTCAGAAAATGGAAACTTCTGAAAAAGTCTCAGAAGTTTGGGCAACTTGCCCAAGGTAACTCAGCTAGTAAATAGCAGGGTCAGGTAGCATAATTTAAGGCCATGCTAGGACTTAAGTGCTTTTATTTTGAGCCTTACCCCACAACATGTTAAATGATAACATGTACTCATACTTCAACATAATTATTTGCTATAAAACTGTTATAAAATGATTTTGATAGATTTGAATTTCATTAGGAATAAATTATTCATTTCATTTTTATGATTTAACTGTATTACATTTATACAGGACATACAAGTTGAGTTGCAGCTGGTGCATTGACATGATGTCAACATTTTTAGTCATGTAAATGTTTATCAATGCTTACTCTGTGTGTGTGTGTGTGTGTGTGTGTGTGTGTGTGTGTGTGTGTGTGTGTATGACAGGCTCTTGCTCTGTCACTCAGGCTGTAGTGCAGTGGCTATGATCTTTGTTCACTGAAACCTCCACTTCAAGCAATCCTCCCACTTCAGCCTCCTAAGTAGCTGGGACTACAGAGGCACACCACCATGCCTGACTAATTTTTAAAATATTTTTGGAGAGATAAGGTTTCGCCATATTGCCCAGGCTGATCTTGAAATTTTGGACTCAAGTGAGCTGCCCACTGTGGCCTCCCAAAGTGCTGGGATTATAGGAGTGAACACTGCACCTGGCCAATGCTGACTTTACAGTTGCTGCCTTTTTAATTTTTTTTTTTTATTTTATATTTTGGAGCTTCTAATTTGGAGATGAGAGCAAAAATTAAAACATCATTTCAAGCTTTCGAAGAGCTTATAGGTTTTAGGTCCTGTCCTTGAGGTGCTTGTTTTAATTAGGGTAAGGCCAAATTTCTGTAACAAATAGCCCCACTGAAACAATTCAGTGGATTAAAGAGGATAAGAGTTTCTTCTTCTTTCATCTAACAGCCTGAGGTGTGTGTTTCAGGATAGCAAGTAGCTCTGCTTTATGTAGTTTTCCAGGCATCTAGGATTCTCTATCCCTTAGGCCATTGCCTTTATCTACATGAACCACAGTTTCCTCCAGGTTCTGGTTCATAAGAAGTGGAGAGAGTGCAGGAGGTGTGTCCATGGTTTTTAGGTCCATGGTCTACCTTGGACCTAACTGGCACACATTCCTTCTGCTCACATTCCTTTGTTCAGAACTTAGTCACATGTCCACAGCAAACTCCAAGTAGAATCGGTCAACCCATATTGACCTACATGCATAATGAACTGTGGTGGACAACCAGCAGCATTCACAATAATGCATAATGCAGTTAGGAGACTGTTCCAATAATCCAGGTAAAAGCTGATGATGCTATCAGTGGTAGTTGTGAGAGATAATTGGATTCTGGATATGTTTTAAAGAATTTTTAAGTAAATTAGATCAGGATGTGAGTCAAAGAGTCAAGGATAATGTCCAGGTTTTGGTCTGAGAAACTAGAAGAATGGATTTGTCCTTTATAGAGATGAGGAAGACTGAGGAGGAGGTTTCTATAGAAAGCCAAAGAATTTGGTGTTGGATATATTGCGTGTGAGATGTCTATTAGAAATTCAAGTGAAAATATCATATAAAAATTGAGCATATGAACATATGAGTCTGGAGCTTTAAAATTAAACACTGAATGAAGTTAACAAAGAAGTCAATATAGGCAGAGAAGAAGTCTCAGGATCAAGCTTTGGGACATGTTGATGTTTAGAGGTCTGGGAGATGAAGAGAAATTGAGGGGAGCCCTAGCAAGGCAGGAGAATAACCAGGAAAGGGTGGAACATAGAAGTCCAATTAGAGAAGGTGTTTTAGGAAGCAGAGCATGATCAACCTCTAAACAACTATAGTGTTAAATACTGTAAATAGGTCAGATTCGATGAGAACTGAGAATTGACTGTCAGATTTATCAATATGTCATGGATTGTTAGGAAAAATGACTAGTAGGAATAAAATATTGGAATAAAAACATAATGAAAGGAGAGAAATTTGAGGCAACACAAGTACCTATAACTCAGTGATTTTTGTTGCAAAGGGGTAAATAGAAACATGGGGCAATAGATAGAGGTCAAGGTTTTTTAAAGGTTGGGAGAAAAAAATCTTCATGTTTGGATTCTATTGGGAAATCTTTCACTAGAGAAGGAAAAATTAATGATGCAAGGAAAGCGTGGAGAATTATCTTATCAATGTCTATGAGAAGGCAAGAAGAAATAGGTAACAGTACACAGATGGAGGTGTTGATCTACTTGGGAGCGTGGAGGATCCATCCACAGTATTGGGCCAAAGCAGAGTGGATAAGTCAGATACAGCGCAGGGGGATGTGGTGGAGGTGCTTGTTCTCTTCTGATTCACTCAGTAAAACTGTAAGTCAGGTTATTATTTCAGAAGATGGAGGAGGAGACATTGTGGGTTTGAGATGAGGAGGGAAATTGGGAAAGTCATCTAGAGAATGGATGTGTGAAATAATTGGAGACTTGTACAAGGTTTCTGAGCATCTCTGGGGGCCCAGCCCACCTCCCTGGTGTATACTTTTCTCTAGGCACAGTCAATTCAGGTACAGAGTAGGCTGAGAGTTGGATTTGGCTATGATTGGGCTTTTGCAAGGACAGTATGATGAAGAGAAAGAGTCAAGGGAGTTACTTGTGTGTGCAAATGGGTGATTCCATGGAATCTAAACTGGGTAGAAAAGGAAGTGAAGACCTGAGGGGATAAAGGCCAGCGGAGAAGTGACAGGATTAAAGGATTTTAGATTTTAGTGGGTCAATTAATTGTTGAAGTGATGGAGTAAACAGGAAAGATAGTAAGTGGTAGTTGGAGAGTGAAATGGAGATGATGGAGGGGTGAAATTAATGTCAATGTATAGAGTAAGACCATGGGAGTGGGTGGTAGCTGGAGCAATGGAGGTCAAGAAACAAAACCGAGGGAACTGGAAGGATCATGGATACTGAAATTCTCAAGAATTAGGGCAGGAGCCATGCTGGATGGAGGGATGGTAAAATAAGAGTTAAAGTCTTCAAAGAATGAGTAGGAAAGATCTGAGAGCCTCTAGACTTCAGCTACCAGTGTGGGATAGCTGGATAGACACCAATGTGAGATAATCCGACGGCATGAGAGCAAAGCTGGAAGATTTTAGGGAGGAGCAAGAAACGTGTATGAAAGTGCCAGAGAAGGCAGGCCCTGTGGTTTGAGTGACATGGAGAGAAGCTACCACCTGAGGCGGCCGCAGAAGAACAGCCTAGTGTCAGGAAGAGAAAGTGAAGGTCCCTCAAAGAAGAGGATGGAGGTGGTTGTGCTAGGATAGACCTGAGGGCACACTGGAAGGATACAGGGACAGATTAGAGCATGTACAGAATCCTGTGGAATCCTGAATTTTCCAGGTCCTGGTTCCTCTATGAACGTTGACATCTTATGACTTCTAATTTACTCCCTCCCTCTGGGCTTCTCCTCTCTTGCTTTTATAGGACACTCCTTTCTGGTCATTCAAATTGTTTCTCTGTCCTCTCTGTCATCTCTCTCATTTACCTTTCAAGTCTTTCATTTATTCTCTTCCCTCCCTCCCTCCTCCTCTCTTTTTTTCCTCTCTCTCTCACACAACTATTTCCTTGAACAGAATTTTGGCATAAACTGCTGAGTGCACAGAAATAGGTTTGGTCTCTTAAATTAAGAAATAAGAGTACCCATAATGAGGAAAACATTTACATCTAAACAATACAGAGATTTGTAAGGTAGGAAGTCAGTTTTGTCCACTTTCATTTCAGTCCTAATCACATCCTTTTTTTAGCAGAATCCATATTAAGGTTTAGTATATAATCTCCCCAATTTTTTAAATGCTAACTAGACATTTATATACACACACTTATATATACTCATTTATGGAGTAAAAGTTCTTGGTTTTTTCCAGTGACCCTCCAGTAGAGGGTCATTTCACAGAGTTTATCTTTGCAAGTCACCATCGTATTATTTCATTTTTAGTGGACACACATTATGCCATTGTATGGATACAACATTCTGTAGTGATGGACATTTAGGTTGTTTGGAACTTTTTCTATTATAAATAATATTGTAACATACTTCCCTGTACATATCCTTGTGCTAAAATTTTGGAAGCTAGACTCCTACAAATAAAGTTGCTGTGTTACACTGAATGTACATTTTAAAATTTGACAGACACTGCCAAATTGTCCTTCTCCCCAAATCGTGCACCAATTTATACTCCCAGTAGCAGTGTATGAGTATGCTTCTTTCCCTATGCCCTGCCCAGTAATTTGCCTCCTTCTGGAGGTTTGTAAAGAAGTAATCTGTCAGACAGTAGAAGAGGCAAATGAGAAGCTGTGTACACTGAATACACCTGACATCTTGTTAAATCCCAGGGTTGGTTTTGCTGATCTGGCTGACCAAGCAGGGGGTCCCCGTTCTCCCCTCTCTCTGGGCTCCACAGGGATCCCAGCAGAGCAATGGCTGATGAGGGCACTGGGGTGCTCGCCTTCGCTTTGATTTAAAGTCTACCTCTCAGTCCACTGCTGCTCAAGGACCACAATGCTCTGATGGCTGATAATATGCACTATTTGTATTCTAACTGGATATAGGTATTAGAGGAGCCAAGTGTTTATTTACTTCCATCAGGGAAAATCTTCAGGCATCAAGCATTCACCTTGATCTTAATTTTAACCACAAAAGCAAAGCCCTGCTGTCATTTCAAAGGCTCACTCAGACTCTAAAGTTTAAGAAGGTCTATTGGTCTTCAAACCAAATGTGTAGGACAGGTGGATGCTTCCATTACAAGCCTTCATCCCCATTGCCTTTCTCCCTGATTTAAACCAAGGTACAAAGGAAGAGAAAGACTGCTTACCTAAGCTTAGGACCTTTTAAAGTACCAATACTTTGCATGAACAATGATGCCCACTTTTGTTTTTAGGACCACTTAATAGATTTCATTTCTTAAATCAAAATCACTGGTTAATCTTTCCAGACTGCGTCCTCGGAAGGGAACTACTACAAATTTATTCAGAGGATTTCAAGCAGTAAAAATAATGTGCAGTTAATTTTAATGGGTAGTAAAAGTCTCCAAGAAAAATGAATCTTTCTATGCGTAGAGTAGATGCTTTCCAAAGGAGACTCGCTATCTCCTTTTAAAAAAGAGGAGTCTTTTTGTTTTTGTAAAATCAACACATTTACAGTTTAAAGTTCAAATAATGCAGAAAAATATAATGAAGATAGTTTAAAAACACATGAAATCCTACAACCCAGAAAAAAATTACATTGACATTTTGCCGAAACACATTTCTGTAAACATTATAGATTTATACATATATGTGGACCATACTCTTTCTTAAATTACTTTTTATTTCACTCAAGAATGTGCAATATCATATTCTCATACGTGTTGCTTTTGTATTGATAAACATTTTATTCTATGGATGCCTCGTCATTTACTTAGCTAGTGTTCTGATGATGGACAGTTAGGATCCTTCTAATATATTTTTGCAGTTGAAAATGATACAGTATTGCTATGATGAACCTTAGAGCTAACTTTACACATGTCTTTATATGCTTCCATGTAATACTTTTCAGAAAGTAAAATGAATGGCAGGCAAGAATTCTACCACTAAACCACCCATGCTAGAAAGTAAAACAAATGGATTGAGGATTTTTTTTTTTTTTTTTTTTTTTTTTTTATAGAGTCTCACTCTGTGGCCCAGGCTGGAGTGCAGTGTCACCATCTCAGCTCACTGCAACCTCTGCCTCCCACGTTCAAGCAATTCTCCTGCCTCAGCCTCCTGAGTAGCTGGGATTACAGGTGTGCACCACCATGCCTGGCTAATTTTTGCATTTTTCGTATATGGGGTTTCATCATGTTGGCCAGGCTGGTCTCGAACTCCTGAACTTGTGATCTGCCCACCTCAGCCTCCCCAAGTAGGAAAGGTATTGAATTGTAACCAGCAAATTATGAGACTGCTATTTCCCCATATGGTAGCAGATATTAAATAATAACATTAACATTTATCTTTGCCAGTTTGATAGGTGAAATAGCACTGATTTTAGTTTGTATTCTTTTAGTAGGAAAGTTTGACTTTCTCATATACTTAATGGCCAGTTATATTCCTTGCTTATTAAAAATGGGATATGAGAATATTTATCAAAAAGAACAACTATTTGTCTGTCTTATACATGTTACATATATTTTCCCAGTTAATTTTCAAATTTTGTTTTAAATTAAATTTAAACAACCATATTTTTGCATTTCCCTTTAAAAAGTGAAAAATGTATTTTTAAAGGGGAAATGACCATGTATCATGATGACACAGAGAGCTTTGAGTGAAGGAAACTTTGGGGTAGGTGGCAAAGTGGGACAGATGACATCCTTGGTCAAGATGCAGAGGATCCACTTGGGAGTTACACAGCCAGAGGCTTTATTTAAAGATATTCTAATAGTTTTTACTTACGTGTTTTCAAAAAGTAAGGGAAAGAAAAAAGCCAAATGGCAACATCTAAGTGTAACACACACTTGTTTTTCCATTGATTTCCCCCAAGTTTTGTGAATTGCTCAGGCTACTAAAGGCTGAAGTTGTTTTCAGGGAGAGTTTTGGTGATTATAGCAGGATGTCTGCTAAAACAAAAACATAATAGGACAGATTTTCCTTTACTGTAATTTGCTTTCTTCTGCTCTCTCCTCAAAGTCTTCATACCTAAAATCAGCTTGAAGATTAAATATGTGGTCCTTTGCATAAGGGATTGGGATTGATCTCAATTTAGCTTTGCTTAGCAATTAGAGGTTAAAGGCAAGAAACCAAACCAGAAAGTTTAACAACCTTAAAAAACACTATCCCAGGTTTTGATGTGCTTGCTTTGTAGCACTTAACAAATGATTCTACTTGAATTGTAAATCTGTATTCACTTGGGCTTCAAATGGCTTTCAAAGTTACAGGGGAGATATGTTGCTTACTCAAAAGAATGCTCTACCTTTAAGAATTTTGGCAATTTTATGTTGTAGAGGTAGATAAATATTGCATAAATTTGAGGACATTTACTATGGGACAGGTACTGTTCTTAATGCTTTTAAATACACACACACACACACACACACACAGAGAGAGAAGGGGGGGGAGAGAGAGAGAGAGATACAGAGAGAGAGGGAGAGAGAGAGAGAGAGAGAGAACCTGTATCTATATCTATGCTTAATTGTCTTGATGTGATCCTGCCTTTCCCCAAGCCTTGAAGAACAAACTGAGGAAGCTTTAGGGTAGTCCTGGAGTTCTATGTCAGTGAAGACATGGTCCTTTGCGTAAATGCTTCAACCTCTTCTTAGAGGGTTGGAATAAATCAGGTGTATAAGGCCTGGGTCACTCTAACTATATGAAGAGTCAGTGATAGGCACTTATCCTTCAGTCAATATCAAACCGGGATTGTACTTTTAATTCTCAATCTTATGCATTTAAGGAGAAACCTAGGTTGCAAAAAAGTTATTGCTTTTTAAAAATAAGTAATTGATGCACATGGTAGAAAATTTACAATGTACCAAATGGCATACACTGAAAGATGTCTCCTTCCCTTTCTTGTACCAACCAGTTCCCCTCCTCAGAGGCAACTATTATTGTCATGTATATCCATCTAGAAATATTCTGTATTCATACAATATTCTGTATTCATACAATTATGCATGTGTACACACAGACACACACACACACACACACACACACACACACACACTCTACTCCATCTTTTCATGGAAGTAGAAACATGCAATAGCACTGTCTTGCTTTTTTCACTTAATACAGTATCTTGGAAGTGCATTATTCTAATCTACTGTATTGATGTGTCAAATTTATTAACCAGTTGAAAATAGGCTTTTGCTATTACCAACCAAAATGGCAATGCATATTTTTAAGCATGCATCATTTTGCTGAATGTGGGTGTATTCATTGGACAAATGATCAAGAAGTAGAACTGATGCATCACAGAGCTCATGCATTTTTTTTTTTTTTTTTTTTTTTTTTTTTGAGACGGAGTTTCGCTCTTGTTACCCAGGCTGGAGTGCAATGGCGCAATCTCGGCTCACCGCAACCTCCGCCCCCTGGGTTCAGGCAATTCTCCTGCCTCAGCCTCCTGAGTAGCTGGGATTACAGGCACACGCCACCATGCCCAGCTAATTTTTTGTATTTTTAGTAGAGATGGGGTTTCACCATGTTGACCAGGATGGTCTCGATCTCTTGACCTTGTGATCCACCCGCCTCGGCCTCCCAAAGTGCTGGGATTACAGGCTTGAGCCACCGCGCCTGGCCCGCTCATGCATTTTTAATCTTGAAAGATAATCAGGCTGTGTGATTCAGCAGAACAAATTAGTATCCCTTTTTAATAAGATGTCCCTGTTAGATAAATTAGCAGGATCCGGGTCAGAAGTGACTTCAAAGTTTCTTTCTTCAAATGCCTCAGCTACCAGAGAATCTAGGTGCAAACTATGATTCTCTGGAACATATGAAAAAGATATCCAACTTGTAGATGTGATACTTACCTGTTAAAACCAGTGTCAAGGTAGACCTTAGAACCCTGCAGATCCTGAAGGGCAATAGTAAGAGATCTCAGAGCCTTTGGAATAGGATCCATTGGGGCCACCAAAGCTATACACTGTATTTGATGCCACCTGCTATTAATTAGTCTGAATAATATAAAATTACTACAGGCAATGACTCATGCCTGTAATCCCCACACTTTGGGAGGCAGAGGTGGGCAGATCACTTGAGGTCAGGAGTTCAAGAACAGCCTGACCAACATGGTAAAACCCCATCTCTACTAAAAGTACAAAAATTAGCCAGACATGGTGGCAAGCACCTGTAGTCCCAGCTACTTGGGAGGCTAAGGCAGGAAAATTCCTTGAACCCAGGAGGTAGAGGTTGCAGTGAGCTGAGATCGTACCACTGCACTCCATGCTGGGCAACAGAGAGAGACTTCATCTCAAAAGAAAAAAAATTAAATTATAGATATTAGACTAGTTTTTACCTATAAAAATGGCAAATTTGCATTTTATTTTATTAGTAGTTCTACTAATATTGTTTATTTTTTGGTGTTTTAGGGAGAATTCCTTAGGAAACTGGGAAAAATTTCATAGGGAAGGCAGGTCTTCAAGCCTAGGAATGAAGGCTGGGAAAGAAGACAAGAACACTGCAAGTTGTGAAAATATAAGACCTCTGGGAATGAGCCTGCATGAAACGTAGAAGTGTGAATCAAGGGGGTGATGTCTTATTTCTACGATCTCTCACAAACTGAAGTGGATCTCCCAGCTCCTTGTGTGAAGCAGAAAACTGTAGTACATCAGAAATAATTGGGTCAGTGAAGTGGTGGCTCACATTCCCAAATATGTACATCGGGATTAGGGTTTTAGCCTTTGAACAGAAGGTGATGGGGATTGAAATTTTGATATATTTGGGGATTTGGTCCTGAAGACTTCAGTTGAATATTGGGGTCAAAATCCGCCCTGTTTGTATAGACTTAGAAGTGGCTCCGAAGTTCATTGTCTTAAATGGTTGCTAAGGGGATGATTATGGAGATTTTCCCACACTTGGAGAAGAGTTATCCTGGAGCACTGGGATAAATACAGAGTGAGGGAAAGTGTGTTTCCTTTTAAAATTAGAATAATATGACAACATTGGAGGGTGTTTAGAAATAAAGGGGTATCTTCACCTATAATCATCACCCTAACAAAACAGCCTTGAATGTTTATGTAATCCTTCGACTCTTTGGCAATTTGCTTTCATATTTTTACTCCATTGTAACCATAAGCTTTTCTCATTTTACATCTCACTTTTCCTAATTATTATTTTAACTGGCTGCATACTAGTCCCTTGAGTGGTGGCATCGTAATTTGCCCACTAATTTCCCCATTCTCAGACATTTCAAGTTACTTCCAATTTCTCACTATTAGAGAAAAAGGTCTTTTTAATCTCTAGGCTGAAAAAAGGCTTCCATCCATACTTTAGTTTTTTCTTTCTTTTCTTGTTCTTCCTCCTCTTCCTCCTTCTCCTTTTCTTCATCCTCTTCTTCCTCCTCTTGTTCTTCTTTGACAAGGTCTGGCTCTATTGCTCAGGCTGGACTGCAGTGCAGCAATCTCAGCTCATTGCAACCTCTGCCTCCCAAGTTCAAGCCATCTTTCCACCTCAGCCTCCCGAGTAGCTAGGACTACAGGTGTGTACCACCATGTCTGGCTAATTTTCTGTGTTTTTTGTAAAAATGGGGTTTCACCATGTTGCCTAGCCTGGTCTCAAACTCATGAGCTCAAGGAATCCTTCTGCCTCAGCCTCCCAAAGTGCTGCCATTATAGGTGTGAGCCACTGTACTTGGTCCAGTTTTTTCTTATTAAAGTATACTTATTCTGCCACCTGGTTTCCCGCTGTCAGCAGAGAAACCTATTTCTCTATTTTACCAGCACTAAAGGCAATAGTATTTGTTGCAAATCATGTAGAATAGTGTGTGACAAATAATGAGGGCTATGTCCAGGTAAGTTATTTTTATAACTAGGGTTCCTGATCACCAGTGCCAGAAACAGACGTGCAGACGAGAAACCTATTGAGAAGATACTGGATCACCCACAGAGTATTAGCATCAATGAATGTGGAGCAGCCAAGAGAAACTGGCAGCAGGACTGTAGCCTAAATCATGCCATAGGGCTTGTCTGGTTTCTGGACACCTCTGCTGAAACTGGCACCACCATTGTCCCTGGACTGGATTGTCAGTACTCCATCCCCACCGGGAAGAATTCTAGCCCTTGTGTCTTTGCCTCATCTTCTTAAGATTCAAGATAGCTGAGCCTAAGTTATGCTCCTAATTCATATGCATCTACAGTGAAAGACAGGGCCCTGCCTCCCACCAAGACTCTGACAAGAGGGAAGAACACTCTCAAAGGGGAAGCTTGTTTAAGTTCCAGGGCGTCAAGCGGTAAATATCTTCACTTGTTCAGACCCCCTCTCACCTACAATATGGCTCAGTCAATGAAGGAGATTTCTACTCTACTTATTGCCTGAAGGTAAAAGAGTCTTTGGGATAAGCAGCAGGTTCCCTGCACCAGCAAAAATGCCCATGAGAAGCCTTTTGTTGCCATTTTCCCCCCTCAAGAAAAAAAAAAAGCCTGTGGATAAGAAAGACTCAATTTGAACTATGACTCATGTCAGTGATGGAGTTGCTTTGTTTCCTGGGCTATTAGATCCTGGTGCAATTAGTTAAATGTCCCCTTCCCTCCCTGCTCCTAAAATAAGAAGTGAAAGTAGAGACAAAGTCAGAGTGAAAAATAAATGACATGTTTCTTATGAAAGCTCACTAACAACTAGGAAATTTAACCCACTCCCAAACATGAGCAGTACTGTACTGACTCAGAACTCCAGCAAACATACAAATTAAGAGAAATCGATTGCAACACAGTTACATAATTCACTTAAAACTCTCCCAGTGGTTTCGCATTCCTTTAGAATGAAATCCCAAATCCTTTTTCCTGATCTATCAGACCCTGCATGTCCCGGTCCCCGCCTTTCTATCCAGACCCTGTTTTCTACCCTCTAACTCCAGTTCTTGGCTTTCTTTCTGATCCTTCCTTCCTTGCTTAGTCCTCGTTATGTTGTTCCTTCTGCCTGGAAGTGTCCTCTCTGCATCCAAACAGCCCTACTCCCCATGTAACGCTAACTTCTGATCTCAGTGAAATCATCCACTGCTTTAGGGAAGGCTTCCCTGACCCCAGGTTTGATACTCTGTTATATACTCCCATAGGAACCTGTGTGTTGTATCACTCATTATACCTGTTATTTCTGTCAGTCTGTAAGTTCCATGAGTGAGGGCACCTCAGTCATGTTCAACATGGTCTCCTCCTTGCCTAGAATGGTACCTGGCAGAGCGTGGGCACTCAATAAATATATATAGATCAAACTGAATGAAATAATGAATGAATGTTAGCTTTGTCTGTGCTTATATGTGTCCATAAGCATGCAGATTATTTTAAAAGAAATAATTTAAGGTTGCAAAGATAGTAGAGAGAGTTCTTGTAAAGCCTTCTTCCAGTTTCCTCTAATGTTAACATCTGACATAACCATAACACATTTATCAAAACTGAGAAATTAACATTGACACATTACTAATAAATAGACTGCAGACTTTATTCAGATTTCACCAGTTTTGCCATTAATGTCTTATTTTCTGTACAGCGTTCAATCTAGAATACTAGGTTGCATTTAATTATTCTGTCTTGTTAGTCTCTTTCCATTTATAATTTTCCTCCTATTTTCTCTTTCCTTGTCTTTCATGACCTTGACACTTTTGAGAACTAGCAGTCAGCTATTTTGTAGAATGTCCCTCAATTTGGGTTTATCTGCATTTTCTCAGGATTTCTGAAATTATAGATTTGGGGGAAGAATATCACAGAAGTGATGTGTTCCTCTCATTTAATCACATTATAAAATACATAATGTTGATGCACTTTATTACAGCAATGTTAACCTTGTGCACTTGTATAAAGTGTCTAACAGACACCTTAAAGTGGCATGTAAAGTAACAATTCTTCCTTTTCCATAGTCTATTTGGTCGAAGCAAGTCACTAAGTTAAGCTCACACTAAAAGGTAAGGGAGTTTAAGTCCCACCTCCTGGAGAAAGGAAAATCAAATGATTTGTAGATACATATTAGAATCATCACAGCTGTTTATGTTAAGGGAATTAACTTCAAGGCTATGCAACTGTCCTGACTCTCCTGAAAGTTTTACCAACTTATTTTAGCATTCATCAGTGCGTCTTGCTTGCCTTACAACATTTATCATCGTAGTGTTCATAGATTCTTTTTTTATACAAAGAATACAAATTCTTGTTCATAAACTCCTTTGAAATTTGAAGTTTAGTTCTCTTTTTCTTTTTCTTTCTTTAGAGAGAGGCTCTTGCTCTGTCACCCATGCTGGAGTGCAGTGGTGCAATCATAGCTCACTGAAGCCTTGACCTCCTGAGTGCAAGCGATCCTTCCACTTTAGCCTCCTGAGTAGCTGGGACTACAGGTGCATGCCACCAAAGCTGGCTAATAGTTTTTATTTTTTGTAGAGATGAGATCTCACTATATTGCCCAGGCTGGTCTCAAAGTCCTGAGCTCAAGTCCTCGGCCTCCCAAAGTAGTGGGATTACAGGCATGAGCCCCTGTGCCGGGCCTATGTTTATTTTTCTTACCAACTGAAACATTATTCATATGTCAAAAAGTATTCATCCTGGAGGAATGAAAATGAGGAATTCCTCCACCTACCTTTTTCTAGCCCTAACTTTGAGGTCAAACCATAGCTCTTAATTTATAAGGACACTGTAAAGTTTTCAGCTCGGATATTTCTTATTAAAATTAAGATGGGAGAGTTAAAAATAACACAGGAGGTACCATCAACAAAGCAGGATGATTAAATACTTAGGCAGAAATTAATAAGACACAGAGAAGCTTATTGTGTTTTCAGTTTCATTAGCAAATCTCATTACTTCTGGAGTCTTAAATGTTGCTTAAAACACAAAGTCATTATCCTTCTCCTGTGCTCCTTCTGGCATCTAGAAGCACATTTTACAGTCAGTTCTCCTAGGAGAGATCAGGATGGTGAGCGAGTGAAGGGACAAGAGCTTTATAAATGGTAAATGTCCTACAAAAGGGAGAGATTGGTATTACCCTTTTTCTAATTGCTCAATTTAAAAAAAAAAAGCAAAAACTTGGCAACACAACATTCTCTTGTTTCTTGGAGCAGAAGTGGGAAATAACTTTGTCTCCATCTGCTAGGGACACCAAAAACAGGCCGACTCTTTACTGAGTGTGTAATCTCCATGGGAAGTGGAATAGAATGAAGTGGAAGCCACACCAGAAAGAATCCTGAGTTCTACATTTTAACAAACGGCAGGGGCTCTGGATGAGCTTCAAAATAAAAAGAAAAAAACAGTGGTACCTGAACACTGATGTGGGAGATTAAATATTCAGAGGATAAAAACCATGCAGATAGAAAGCCATTCAAAGGATTAAAAGAAAGGTCTATTTTGTGACTAAAAATAGAAAAAATCAAAACACCCACCCCCATAACCAATACTTCCTAGCAGTACCATGGAACCTTGACTCTTGACTCTGTGCTGTACCTTGCATTCCAGATGACTTGTAAAGCAATGATTTATTGGTCCCAGAGCCAGTGAGCTTGGGAGCAGTTCAATAAGACAGTGTGGTCTGTGGGTCCTGAATCATTATTCTACCTGCCAACCTTGACACCTGCTGAATCTTGGAGGGGGCCAAGAGGAAATGATGTTGATTTATAGAGGGAGTGAAATTGTTTGTCAATGAAGGTATAAGTGTGCTTCTTCCAGGCTCAGGCAACTGTAGGAAACCAGAATGGCCTTTACCGACAATTTAACATAGACCAAAATTTGGAAAAGAGAGCATTGCCTCGCATTTTATTAAAACCTTGCACTTTTGTTGAAGGTTTTGCTATAGCTCTATTAATATACTTTCTGTAATATTGGTCAATAATACAAAATGTCATTTATATAAGAGAAATAAGTTCAAGAGATTGATTGTACCATATGATGACTATAGTTAACAATATATTGTATTCTTGAAAAATACTAAGAAAGAGGATATAAAGTGTTTTCACCACAAAAATGATAACTATGTGAGGTAATGTATAGGTTAATTATCTAGATGTAGCCATTTCACAATGTATGCCTACTTGAAAACATCATGTTATACATGGTATATATAATTTTATCTGTCAATTAAAAAATTTTTAAAAACATTCTTTGAGATCATCGGCACAAACTTCTTCATAGTTTATAACATTCCCCATAATGTTTGTAAACTATAAACACTTTGGGAGGCCAAGGTGGGTGGATCACTTGAGTTCAGGAGTTCAAGACCAGCCTGGCCAACACAT
Source organism: Saimiri boliviensis (assembly GCF_048565385.1). Lineage (NCBI taxonomy): Eukaryota > Metazoa > Chordata > Mammalia > Primates > Cebidae > Saimiri > Saimiri boliviensis. Next base: position 100,192,336 of record NC_133454.1, read on the forward strand.
TGAAACCCCATCTCTGCTAAAAATACAAAAATTAGCCAGGCATGATAGCACACACCTGTAGTCCCAGCTACCCAGGAGGCTGAGGTGGGAGGATTGCTTGAGGTGGAGGTTGCAGTGAGCTAAGATCGTGCCACTGCACTCCAGACTGGGTGACAGAGCCAGACTTTGTCTCAAAAATAAATAAATAAGTACATAAAGAAAGTGGTGCTCTGAAGGGGGAACATGATGCATAGTGTTTCTGTATCTTTCAAGGACTAGTTTTGTATTTTCCAAATGAGCACAATACCCTACATTCATATGTATATCTGTATGGTATTACACCTGTAGTTTCGTTTGCTTTTTATAACAGTCCTATTTTAAACCCACTTTGAAAGATGAGGAAACTGAGACTCAGAGACCTTAAATAACTTGGGTAAGGTTAACCAGATAGTCACAGAGCTAGTAGCCATAGGTTGGGATGTGGCCCTTCACCCAGTCTTTCCACTGCACTGGTTCCTGGATAGAGAGTTTTGTGCCGCTAACCTCCTAATGCCCACTGGACAATAAGAGAGGTACATGCATTGTGGAATTTGGCAGGATCAATCAAAAGCGATTCTATTTTCTCTACATTAAGCACCAAAAACTTAAAGCCATCCAAGCTTGAATCTTAGACAGGTAATAAGCTGTGATGGCTCTTAGATAGGGCCCCCCAGAAAGAAGCTCTCAGCTCTGGGTGGCAGATACAGGAATAAATAGTCAAACCCATCATAAGAATACTTCTGCCTGGGATTTGGGAAGGAGCTGCTCAGAGAAGGTGGGGATGATTCTTCAATGGACTCCAGAGTCTAGCGTTTCAAAGCCAAATCTGGGAGAGTCTTGTGTAGGGCACAGAACCTTAGAAGGAGATTAAAACCAGCAGAGAATGTAATTACCTGAGTAGGAAACGGGCTGCAATTTACCTCCTCCAAGGGTGTGCATTCTTTGGTTACTAAGAAGGTATTTGTTTTCAATGAGTTTAGTACAGCAAACGGATTTTCTCATCCTTGTATCCTTGTAGTGGATTTTAAAATCTAAATGTTGTGACTTAGGCTGCAATTTTTAAAAATTCTGCTATTAGGGACACATATATATGTATTAGGGATTATACATTAATGGCCTCTTAGCCAGTAAATTAACATTGAATGGAATTCGTTCAAGGTACCAATTTCATTCTAATTAAGCCTGAAGTCTGAGTTGCCTTTGAGGAGAAATAATGAAAATATTTAAACAATTCCAATCAGATACCATTCTTTTAAGAATAGGAGTCGGTGAAAAGAGTGAGTGATGTAATCAAATTCCATTAATTATTTATATCCACACATTCATTCTTGTAACCCTGGCCTTCCAAGCATTTTCCAGTGTCAAAACTAACTTTTACATATTGAAGGCCTTAACTGAAGATGAATCCAAGATCCTGATAAAACACATGGCATTTTAAAAATGTGAGCATTTAACCTTCCACAGTAATAAATAAACTCATCAGGGTGAGCTAAGTAAGTTCCAGGGGCATAGGCAATAATGTTGGGGCCTAAAAGTCAGTATCTCATTCCTACGTCTTGGTAGCATTTGTTCACTGAAGCTGGTTTTAGATTCCTCCCATTAGGGAGCTGCTATTCCCCAGGAGAACCAGGAAAACCCCTGAGTGTCAGTCTCAGGCTGGATGGCTTTCTAACCTGGCTTCCTTGGGAAGCAGAAGGGACAAGGTGGGCTTCATGGGGTGCTCAGATTCCCTCACCCCCAAGATTAGGAGAGCTTGGAAGCAATCATATCAGTTCTGGGTCCTTGCTTTCTTCTTTTGCACAAAGTGGACATCCAAATATTAATATTTAAGAACAGAAGAAATTATCGAGGAAAAATATAACATTAAATATTACTGAAAAATGGGAGTAGTTGTAAAATAAGTCAGTCGAAGAAAAGACAATAACTTGAGTGTAAATGGAAAATCAGCCCTTTAGTATTCATTATTATCTTCTCTCTGAGTCTTTCTTTGGGTCTCTATCACCAGGATTTTAAGAGTTTATGGTCAGCTCTAAGTGAGAACAGGGTGGACATTCTACATAAAATTGAGATCCGTGAGGCACTTGCTGACTGGCAGTCCTGGGGACATTCTGTGCAGAATTGCAGTGCCCTATATATAGTGTGAGGCCACTCACATTCCCAGCTTGTTCTAAAATGCCATTCAGAGCAAACACAACTCCAGGTGGCTGGTCTTCGTGCATTTGGAAGAAGGAGAAATGGAGCTTAAATTGAAAGCTTTCCATTATTATAGAGACAATAGCCCAGAAAAATTCATTCTGAACAAAGTTTTATGTTAAAATACTTTTTTTCTGCTTCCTGAGACTTGCCCAAATAGTTTCAGAAAACTTGGAGAGATTTTTGCCTATGGCCCTATTATAGTGGAACATCATGTTTCTTCTTGTCCTTTGCATATAATGACAAAAGAGCTAGCTGTGTTTCCAGTCGGCTCTGATTCTGCATTTTCAGCAGCATAAAGAAAAACATCTCATTCCTTTTATAGAAATGCAATCCCCTGAGGTTGTCCCTTAAAAGCTGTTTTGATTCATGAATGTTGTTGCTGCCAAATTCTCCAACTCCCAAACTACCATTATGCATTTTCTCTTGGACAGGGAATTTTAGGATCATCCCTCCTGACCCCATAATAAAGCCATTTATTTCTCCCTGAGATGGAAGATTCATTCATTTTTTTCTTGTTTCTCCTTGGCAATTATCTCTATTACTACCCATAATCTTCCCAATCTTTTTCAATAACATCCTGTGATTAAAGCCAATTGGCTCATGTTGAAAGCTAGAGGGAAAGTTAACCGGGCATGGAAATATCACCCTTGGATTAAAGAAGACCAACTTCCACTAGGCTGGTGCTTGAGATTTTTGATGGGGAAGGGTGGATAGTGAGCTGACGCTAACATTAAATATTGTTGTTAAAAAAGAAAAAAAAGAAGCTGATACTCAAAATAGAGCTGAGTAACATATGGTAGTTCCTTACGGAAGGCCAAAGGACAGATTTGCCTGCAAATGAGGTCAAAGGATGTTTTGTGTTGATTTTCAAATATCATCCTAATTGTTCTACTGGGCAGCATTTCAGAAGAATCAGGGAATAATGATAATAATAGTAGTAGCAGCAGCAGCAGCAGTAGTAGCCACCACTTGTTTAGCTGAGTCATTTGCATTTATTATCTCACTTTATTCTTTCTATAACACTTTAATATAGGCATGATTATCCTCGTTTTATAGAGAGGCTAAGTGATTTGCTCAAGGTCACTCAGCCAGTAAGTAGCAGAGTGAGGATTTGAACTTCGGTGTGAATGTCTGAGTTATTTTATGCCCAAGATTGTGCTTGGCATTGTAGGGAAATATAAGAGAAGCATAAATATTTTTCTGGCCTTGAGTTAACAGTTTGGCTTGGGACACTAGGAATCCTTAAAGAGCACTGAATAATCGTATACAGCTAAATCCCCTCCATACTTAATCCCCTGTTACTAGTTAATAACTTTTTAATATTAGATAGTCCTTGTTCATGTTACTTGTGTAGCTTCTGTCTCCTGATTGGGTCCATGCTGTGAGGGCCACACCCTGATAGGAGCTCAGAGAAGAGGCAAGGCTTGTGGAGGGCAGTGTGTGAAACCTGGAGCCACTGTTTATTGGCTGTAAAACCTGCTCTCTCAGTCAGCTTCCTCATCTGCATTGACCCCAAAGGAATGCTGGAGAGAAAAATGAGACAGCATGAGGAAGGTAGTTTGTATACAATAAGGCCTTCTTTAACAACAATAACAACAAAAAATGACAACATCAATACTAATATAAGAGCTCAGCGATAGGGCTACTAAAATTCAGAGGTAGGCTGGGCTCAGTCGCACATGCACCTGGGGTCCTGCCTGCTCTGGGAGCCTGAGGCGGGTGGATCGCTTGAGCCTAGGAGTTCAAGTCTGTGTCACTGCACACCAGTCTGGGCTACAGAGTGAGACCTGTCTCTAAAATTAAACAAACAGAAAAGTCAAATCTATTGCAAATAAAAGGCATACCACCACCGCACTTGTTTTTAGTAGAAACATTTTAAATCAGGCTGGTGTTTGGACCTGTGAACCTGGTCCATCGTTTCAACTCCTCTAAGGTTCATTTGAAAATACTGAGTACCGTATTATGGGGTGCTTTGTTATATGATTTTGTAGATGTTTCAGTATTTCTTTTTGTTGTTGTTATTGAGACAGTCACCCTCTGTTGTCCGGGCTGGAGTGCAGTGGTGTGATCTCGGTTCACTGTAGCCTCCACCCACCAGGTTCAAGCTAGGTTCTACTGCCTCAGCCTCCTGAGTAGCTGGAATTACAGGTGTCTGCCACCATGCCCAGCTAATTTTTGCATTTTTAGTAGAGACGGGGTTTCGCCATGTTGGCCAGACTGGTCTTAAACTCCTGACCTCAAGTGATCCACCTGCTTTGGCCTCCAAAAGTGCTGGGGTTACAGGCATGAGCCACTGCACTTGGCCTGTATGCCTAAGTATTTCTGACCAGATCATAAGCCACTGAAGAGAGGGGACGACCAATCTTAGTTCTTGGGTCTCAGCTCTCCATGATGTTAATTTTAGTGCCCTGTGTACATTAATTTACATGCGGTAGGTGATTTTTATTCTGTATGCTTTTTTGTTTAAGGGCCTCTTTCTCAATATCTCCCCTGTTAAGGTGCTACAGAGGGTGAAAGCTACCATTTTTATTATTTTGGTTAAAGACTACTGTCTGCAGATATTCTTTTAAATGGATTTACTCCTGGAAGGATTAACATATGGAACTGCTAGTAATTAGTCACTGTGAATTAACCTATCAGGTAATTTTCAAATAGGAAATGACCAGATAGTATGGAACACCTGGGTAGAAAGATAATGTATTGAAAGTTAGGGGAGGAGAGTGAGGGAAAGGAGTAGGCACAGCCTACTAATTCTACTAGTTCTGATGAGCACTCCACCTACACATTGCATATGTACAATAAATATTCCCTTATCTCACAGATGTAGATTCTCTTACCTGAGACGTAGAAATTATAGTAGAACTTTACCTACAACTAATAGATTTGGGTGATGACCTGTGTCAGCTCTGGAATAAGCTAGAAGATCTAGGTTTGAGTTTCAGCTCAGTCATAATCTAGCTGTATGATATTAGTCAAGTAATTTTACCTCTCTGATTCACCGATTCCTCATCTGTCAAATGGGGATAATAATGGTAACTAAACAGAAGATTTCAGTGAGATTTAGAGAAATAATGCATGTAAATGATTAGCTCAGAATTTAGCAGGCAATTAGTACCACTAGCTATTATTATTGTGGTTACTAAATATTACCCAGAGTTAGGACATGGAAAAATAGTCTCATTGTGGTATTATGAATCCTGTGACAATCACAGGATACAAACTACCGTGGTCAGCCTGATAATGACAGTATTAGATGTCGATATTTTCCTAGAAATCATGATTAGATCATAACATATTTAAAATTTTTTTTTATTTGGAATAATTTTAAGCCTATAGAAAAGTTGCAAAGATAGTGTAGCGAGTTCCCATGTACCTTTCACCAGCCTCCCCTAATTTTAACACACTGAAAATATCTGTAAAATGTGTGTAGGTATATTAATAATAACATTCTCACCATTCTAATAGTTCTAGTTCTTGCCTTTTCTCTGGTTCCTGTTTACTGATATCTAGCATAGTAGATAGAATTTTTGTCTTCATTTCTTTATTACTGATGGTAATTTTAATGCCCACACCCTTCCCGTGGTCCCACAGTGGGCAGAGTGTATGCCTCTATTCCTTGTCTTAAGGTTTGGCCGTGTGATTCCCTTTGGCCAGACAAAACTCAAGCAGAGACTTAAAGTGAACTTTGGGGAGGGAGGAAAAGTAAACTTAGAGGTGCAGTCAGTCATCTTGAATGTCCCAATTGATCTTCTGTAACAATAATCGAAGTCCTAAGAGCTCAGAATAATTTATTGAGAAACATTAAGCTCATATTTGTAGTGGGATCTGTTTATAATCTTATGCTATATTTTAATGTAAATATACATATATATGTATTTTACTGTATGTACTCTTCATGTCCTCTATTAAGGATACAAAGTGAGGTTCTGGTATTATTTTCTTTTCATTGAGTCCTTTACTTAAGGCACTGATTTCTCAATCTTGGTTACGCATAGATATCTGATGCCGATGTTCCAGCTATAGAAATTACAATTTAATTATTTGTTTTCGTGCCCACCCGGTAGTTTTTTCTTTCTGTTTCTGTTTTGTTTTGTTTTCTAAGCCCCTAAGGTAATTGTGATATGCAGCCATGTTTGAGAACCACTGCTTTAGAATATACTTTGAGATCCTAAATGTGTAGTTTCACACAGGATTTCTCTTTCTGCATCAGATTGTTTCAATGCGTCCATTCATTTCTTCCTGCAATGCTGATGGCTCTGTCATTACAAAGGCTGGTAACTGTAATATCACCTGCACTATAGCTTGCCCTTCAAGCAATGCTGCAAAAGCTGAAAAACAGGAAATGCAGCAGTTGATTTGGAAAATGACACCCTCCTGGAAGGAGAAGGGAATTACAGTAATGAAAAGGAGCTGAGTAACATGCATATGTGGGTACATTTATTCTATAACCGTCACTTATATAATTATAAATATTTAAAATCAGTGTGGCCAACATTGTTCTCAATTCCTGATTCACCTGCATATGCTCTGGCTTTCAAATTCTTTGAAGAAATATTTCTGGGGGGAAACAAGGGCAGTCAATTGTCCATGTTGTGAGTAAAACCTCTCACCTGCTCAGATACCTGCCCAGGTGAGAGGATGTGGTTAAGAAAAAGGGCCAATAAATAAGGTCATGCACTCCCTTTCCTGTATTGTGTGAAGGCAGTTTCATTGGGCTCAATGAAGGAGTCAAAGGAAACGTAGTCAAATGCATCACATCACTGGTTTATTGGCATCGAATCTCCCCGTTTTTAAACTAGGAGCCAACAGGAGGTTGACTTGGGATTTCGACTTCCGTCATTTTACATCTCTGCCTTTCTTCTTTCAGGCTTCTCCAGGATTGACTTTCCAGGCAACCTTTTGTCTTCACTTAAGTTTACCTTATTCTGTCCTCTTTCCCTGTCCTTTGTCAATGGTGTCATTAGGAGTCAGGATCCTCAAGTTCCAGTCCAGCTCCACCTTTCATTCAGTCGTTTCACTCTCTGAGCCTTAAGTTTTTTCCTTCACTTTCCAGATCTAAAAAAACAAATGAGACTCATGGTACTTGTCCATCTCTGGGATTATCTGTAGGTTTAAATGAAATAATGTCTGAGAAAGGGCTTCGTAAGTGTCAATTTGTTCTCATGGGAAAATGGGAAGCTATTAAAATCTTGATCTTTATTCTTTCCCTTTGGAACTAACAAAGATTTTGGATGACAGAACAAAGAACAATTTTAAGTGAATATTGAGTAGACAAATATTCCCAGATTGTTTTAAATATTACAGAAGAAATTAAAAACCAAAATGAAAAATTTTTAAAAATTCTAGAACAAGATTTTCTTTATTCAGAATTTAATGATCATTTATTTTGGAATTTGAGTAGAAATAAATGTCCTATGAATACATTAATTTTAAAATATGGATTAATAAGAACATGAGAATAAACTCTTTAGCACCAATTTCTGGATTCTTTACAATATCCCCCAACTTACCCATTACACAAGGAGTTACACCCTACAGAGGTATTTGTGAAAGTCACAGGCAAAGAGCACCAACATAAAACATTTGGATTCTCATGTGCAGTAGAGGGAGGTCAGCTACCACCAGTCAGTTCCCCTCCTGCCTTCCTCGATCCCTTTTTGGGCTCTGCATCCTCAAAACTCCCCCTTTTATTTCCTTCCTTACTACAGAGGATAGAAAGACAAAACCATACTCTGAGAAATTCTTGCAGTAAGCTTACGTGACTTACTGCAAGTAAGGTTCCAGGAAATGACTTTGTTTACCTGACACATGGAAGCAGAAGTGAGAAACAAAGATAGAGGCCACATGTAGGGAGGCTGTCCTGGCGAGCATGGTGGTAGAGGCATCTGATTTGTCTGAAACCATGTGCCAACTTTGCCAGTGTTCAGTCTCTGGTATTACAGGCTCCGGCAAAAGAGAGTGCAGAAACAGGGATACTGCTAGAATAGTCCTGCAGTGTTGAAGGTAAGGTATTTTTTTTTTTTCTGGATGTGTAACATCCAAGCCTAACTCTCTTGGAAATTCTGCAAGCTGTCCAATATCCTCTAGTAAATGCTTTTGTACTTAACGCTAACTACAGAGGATTCTGTAGTCTTCAAATAAAAGCCTTTATTAACTCTGCATCCCAGTACACATTCTAGATTTTGTGTGTGTGTGTGACAGTGTCTCACTCTATCGCCCAGGTTGGAGTTCAGTGGCGTGATCTCAGCTCACTGCACCCTCTGCCTCCCAGGTTCAAGTGATTCTCCTGCCTCAGCCTCCTGAGTAGATGGGATTACAGGTGCCCACCACTATGCCTGGCTAATTTTTGTATTTTTAATAGAGGCATGGTTTCACCATGTTGGCCATGCTGGTCTCCAACTCCTGACCTCAGATGATCTGCCTGCCTCAGCTTCCCAAAGAGTGTGGGTTACAGGCGTGAGCCACCATCCCAGCCTAGGTTCTAGATCTGAATAAGTACTGTGTTTCAAATATCTTGGATGTGGCAAGTGCTCAATATTGGACGAATGAATGGGTGAATGTGTCTCAAAGGGCAATCTCTAATTCTCTAGATTCCAAGGTAGGAATGGGAAAATGCTTGGTGACAGTAACTTGAATTGAGTCTGAAGAGCCAGGGGCTGAGTGTGAAGGGCACAGGGCAAACAGAAGGAAGCTAAGGAAAAGTAGTCTTCACTCCTGCCAGACAGAGCACAGGGACAGATTTCATTATAGTGTAAGGTCATGCTGTTCAACATATACCATGTTGATTCAATATCTCCAGCAGAAAAATACCTGGTTAATTTCAAAGAAACCAGGTAAACCTGATGCTTGGTGTTGTGCTGAACTGATGCTTTGTGTTGTGCTAAACATGCAGCTAATTGACAGAATCATATTGAATGGCTGGGTTGGTGGCACATCAATATATAGTCCCAGAGACCCAGCCAAGTAGAAGGGTGTGAATTGGGGATGAGATTGGGTCCAAGGAGCGCACCGCAGGGCTCGGGATGCTGAGTTAGGCTTCAGGTGATAGGAGGGAATAAAGAAAACGTGGCTTTCCTATTGTGTTTTCTCTTTTCATTTTCTATGGCAAAGAGATTGACAGTCAATATGATTGTACATTGTAGCTAACATATGCATAGATGTAGCTATATGGGTGCAATCACCGTATTCTATGACACTAGTTATTTAATTCTCTGTCCCACCTAGCCTCAATCCTCAGAGGGGGCATGACAAATGGAGGATAGTGAGGAGTCCCTGAGCCCTGATGGTTAGTAGGATGGCTCATATCACTTGCAGTCACTACCAACAATTTCTGTCTATAGTCCTTCAGTTAGGACTTTAATTCCTTAAGGGTATTTCTGAGAATAAATTACTCTCACCATGGGAAGTTTTTACCTGGTCTTAACAAAGAGCTAACTTACACCTAACACGCTTGACAAATGCAAATTTAATTTAAATTTGCATACCTCCCTTCCCCCACTTACTATCCCCAGGGAGCTGTCCGTCATAACTCAGGGGTAAGGCATGTTTGCATTCTGGCATCACAGCAACAGAGGGGAAGGAGAGAGGGCTGGTTGGGAGTCAGGGAACTAAGCCAGCTACAGAAGCCTTCCCTAGTTCAAGGCACAGTGGCTTGAACAGGGGTTCTTCACTTAGGGAGCACATCAGAATCATCTATAGAACTTTCAAAAACTACACATATTCATGAACCCTTCCCCAAGATACTCAGTAGACTTAGGGTGTGGTCTAGTAATTTGGATTTTTGAAAAAGCCCCACCAGTAGTTCTGATGTGCCTCTGTTGATGGAGAGCCACTGATTGGTGCAGCAATCTCAGACTTAGTTCTGATGACTGTCCCTATGGGTAGGGACAACATCATGGAGCAAGATGTGAAGAGGAGTCCAGTTCAGAGGGAGGAAGTGCACTGTGAGCTCAGTCTGCAGGTGGCAGGATCCCAGAGGCAGGTAGAGGATCTTAGAGAACAGAGCCTAGCCTTACAGAGGAGAGCTGAGCCTTAGTCCCTGCGGGGATTCAGGTTGAGGCTCTCAGTTTCCAGCGGAAATCCAAACTGTTCGTAGGAACCCCAGGACTCAAGTGTTCCACAGCTTGTTCCTTAAACACAGGATCTGCTCAATTGTATAGATAACTAACCACAATGGCCACTGCAGCTTGGACCCTGCAGCAAGATCTAGGGTGTGGTCAAGAGTTTCAGAGTGAGGCCTAGGGAGATGGCCATCCATATCCACTCAAACCTTGTCAGAAATGGGGTTGGGGAACTCAGGAGGACTTGTTATCAGTCTCACCTGGGGAAGATGAAGGTGGAGGAAATAAGGCAAGGGTTGGCAGTGGTTGTATCCTGTCTGGTCCAGGATGGCTTGGTTACTGTCCCAGCCAGCACATGCCTCCTTAGTGGTACCCTACAGACACACCCTACAGCTTGGGGGTTTGATCTAGATGGTTCGTTTAAAGTCCATGTGTTTTCGGGGGTTTGTAAACTACTTAAATTGTGACAACATTTTGTTTATCAGGCGTTCTCCACTGGAAAGTTGCGGTCTGGTTATTCTGTTATGAAGTCTCTACTGCATTCGTCCCCAAACTACAGCCCGGCCCGCGGGCCGCATGCGGCCCCCTAAGGCCATTTATCTGCCCCCCCCCCCCCACCGCACTTCAGGAAGGGGCACCTCTTTCATTGGTGATCAGTGAGAGGAGCACAGTATGTGGTGGCCCTCCAACGGTCTGAGGGACAGTGAACTGGCCCCCTGTGTAAAAAGTTTGGGGATGCCTGCTCTATTGCCTTTGCTGCAGAAGCCTATGGCTTGCTCTGTCTTGTGCCTGTGCTCATGCGTTTCTGGAATGGGTTTGTTTTCCCTGAAAATTGTGCCTGCTTTACAAAATGTGCTTATTTCCCTGATTTGGGTCATCTTTTCCAGGTTGCAGGCACTCTCTTTGTCTGAGCTACTGCTGATTTGCCCTGTGCCCACCCTGGCTCACATTGGCAGCTTCCACCTGTCTGCACACTGTCCACATTTCTGCTGCCTCATGGTTTATTCCCAACTCTTGACTGTCTTCTCCATGTGAGGGACTATTTCACTGCAGAAAACCAATTATTTAGGAGGGAATGAACAGGCTTCTTGGCATAGAACTGCTAAAAAGACCCACTTCCCGTCCTTCGGGATGAAAAATACATGTTTATTTCCTGGTATCTCGATTTTTGATCCTTGACTACATAAAGTTGTCAGATTTAGTGAATAAAAGTACAGAATAATCAGTTAAATCTGAACATTTGAGACGCTGTTACATTAAAAGTTTTTTGTGATTTACCAAAATTAAAATGTAACTAGATGTCTTCTATTTTACCTGGCAACCCTATGACTGAAAGTAGCTGAACTTTAAAGTAGTCAGAAGGGTACTGGAATACTGAGTTAGACACACACACACCACACAAACATCCCTGATGAATCAGATTACACTTTATTAAAGATACAGGTATTGATCGACTTATGACCTATGCAACTTATGACCATTTGACTTTACGAGCACAATCGCTAGCCAAGACTGCTCCGCGTTTGGCAGCGCAAACGTTGCCCAGCTGGGCGCACGACAGTGCGGACCAGCTTCCGGCAGCACTACCATCTCCGCGTGCACCATTTCAACTGTTATCCCAGACTCGGTACAGCAATTTGTGTTTTGTGTCTTGGATATTTTTCACCAAACCCCTCCCAAGATGTCTACCAAGAGGAAATTGTCTTTGTTTACGCCTCAGCCTGCCAAGAAGGAAAGAAAGGCCATCGATCTCGACACGAAAATGAAGGTAATTAAGCAGTTCGAAGGAGGAAAGAAAGTGAATGTGATCTCACGTGATATGAAGTTATCACACTCGACTGTGTCGACGATTTTGAAAGATAAAGAAAGAATTCGTGAAGCTGTGAATGGTTCTGCACCCATGCGATCAACAATTATAACAGAGCAACGAAGCGGGCCCATCCACGAAATGGAGAAACTGCTGCCTCAGATGACGACATCAACAATCTGCAGCCAAGCACCAGCGGCCAATAAAATGTTTCGTACATGCTTATGTATTTTGATATGTTTTGCAATTGGGAAAATGTTTCCTATGGTATTTTTTACACCTGTATTTTGTATTTTTGTATGCACCTGTATTTTGTAATTTTGTATGTTTTGCAAATATTAAACCAGTTGTACTGGTAGTGCAGTGTTTTACTTAAACCTGACAAATGTAAAAATAAGAAACAAAATGGTGTAGAGATGATATAAATGGCATAAAATGAACAAAGAAAATTATGATATATTACAATAATGAAAGGAAATTATGATAAAATATGACTTAAAGATTTTTATAACATCATTTCACAGTACTGTACTATACATATAACCTACTCAACTTACGACCAAATCGTGTTACCACTGGCCTGTTGGAACCAATCATAGTTGTAAGTCGAGCACTAGCTGTAGTTGGGCAAATGACTGCTAGTTGTTATCCAACATGCATTTTCCTTTTATAGTAGAACTTCCAAATTTATTCTGAGCACAGGAGAAGAGAAGTGGGTATATTGCTCAATATCCCTTGCAGCTAGAAGTGGCCAGAGGAATATGAGCAGAAGTGATGTGTACAACTGCAGGATTATGCCCTCAGAGGGAAAAGGCATGCTCTCCACTCCCGTTTCTCACTGATTGGAATATAGACATGGTAGTTGGATCTGGGACAGGCATCTTAGGAGATGAGACAGAGGTTGTGTGTTGAGCAGGGGAGAGCAACAAGAGTGAAGAGTCTTCAACATCACATCAGCCCTGACTGCTTGCACTGATATGGTTTGGCTCTGTGTCCCCACCCAAATCTCATCTTGAATTGTAATCCCCTCATGTATAGGGAGGAACCTGGTGGGAAGTGATTGGGTCATGGAAGTGGTTACCCCCATACTGTTCTCCTGATAGTGAGAGAGTTCTCACGAGCTCTGATGGTTTATAAGTGGCAGTTTCCCCTGTGTGCTCTTTCCCTCCTGCCACCATGTAAGATGTGCTGTGCTTTCTCTTCACCTTCCATCATGATTGTAAATCTTCTGAGGCCTCCCCAGCCACACAGAACTGTGAGTCAATGAAACCTCTTTCCTTCATAAATCATCCAGTCTCAAGTAGTTTTTTATAGCAATGTGAAAATGGACCAATACATGCACCCAAACTGTTAGTGGAGAGAGAAATATCTGTCTTTTTAAACCACTGTTACTTTATTGAGGTTGGTGGTGTTTTTTGCTGTTGTTGTTGTTTTTGAGGCAGGGTCTTCTTCTTTTGCTCAAGCTGGAGTGCAGTGGTGCAATCACGGCTCACTGCAGACTCGATCTCCCAGATTCAAGCAATCCTTCCACCTCAGCCTCCTGAGTAGCTGGGACTACAGGCATCTGCCACCGGTCTGGCTGATTTTTGTGTTTTTTTTTTGTAGAGATGAAGTTTCGCCATGTTTCCCAGGCTGGTCTCAAACTCTTAGACTCAAGTGATCTACCTGCCTTTGCCTCCAAAAGTGCTTATATTACAGGTGTGAGTCACTGAGCCCAGCCTGCCACTGTTACTTTGGTTTTTGTGGGAGCCAACTAACTGGCATTCTAACTAGCACAGGTATCATTACTGATTCTCTGGAAGACATATTTCAGAATTCCAGGAGACCAGATTTGTAGTGTTCTACGCGAAGCTGTGTTTTTGTTTGCATTGACATTCCTTTTGCTTATTCCACAGCAGACATGGAAGCAAGACACAGCTCCAGGACAGGGCGATAGGGCAGGAAAGTGGCTCTCTCAGTGACTTTTCACTGTGAATGAGACTGACCTGAAGAGTTTGTTAAAATGCAGATTCCCTAGCTTTATCCTCTGGGATGTGAATTTGACAATTCTGGCCTGACCCAGAGAATCAGCATTTGAAAACTCTGGTCTGTTAAGTGGAGCCACACTGAAAAAAAAACTTGGGCCATACTAAAAAAATCTATAGTCTGTAAGTGGAGCCCTTCACGATGCTGGGCTCCTGGGAAATACTTCAGTGAATTAACTCAGGGAGCTTCTTAACTGCTACAGAAATGATGTTGATGGTGGTGTTTAGCAGTCTAGAAACAGCGCCTTGGAAATGAATACTTGGAAATATTTGATGGGACACTCAGTGAGATGCAGACATTTGGAAAGTTACAAAGCTTTACTCTGGATGGCATGTAAATTCCACACACATGCACTAATTAGGTAACCAGACATAATTAAACTATTTGGAGTCATGATTGAAAAATAAATATTTTAAGGGACAAGAGGGCAAATTTTAAACACTCCACTCTTCATGCTCATTTCTCTGGTTGCAATGTTGACTGAGAAGTCGGGGTAATAGCAAATGGTAATAATGCTTGATAATTATGTATTTGCCTCTATTTACATTGGACATGAAATCAGGAAACTCACTTCCTAAGTGAACCCTCGTGAACATTCTTTCACAGAGAGTGAAGTTCATATCACAATCTAAGCAACAAGAGAGAGTAATCGTGACATTAACCACAGGAAGAAAACAATTAGGGATAAACTTTCAGCCTAAGGGAGTGAGATGGGGACTGAAGAGGGGAGAAAAGTGCCAACCAGCCAACCAGATAAATAATAATATTTTTTGAGCATCTACATTGTGCAAGGGCCCTGCGCAAGGAACTATGTGGGAGTGGGGCAGGGTCAGAGAGACAATGCAGACAGAGAAACTTAAAATGTACCTGGGAGGCAGGACACATCTGAAAGCAAAGTGCCACTGTAAGCAATGTGGGAGTAGTGCCAAATCATCACTTTAGGGACTCCAGGGATGGAGAAATTGGAGAGGGTGGAGACAGTCAGGAGGAGCGTCTGCAAACAGGCAATCCTTGGAAGTCAATCAACATGTATGAACTGTTGTCAGTGTTGGAGAGGCAGAGATGGCCAGGAAAGAGTTCCTCTCCTTAAAAAGCTTCCATTCTGGTGGAGGGAGACAGAATACTATTACTAGATAGAAATATTGAATTTGTTAATCAATATTATTAATAATTGACTGCTATTAATGTATATTGTTGGCCAGTTGGAGTGGCTCACATCTGTAATCTCAGCACTTTGGGAGGCTGAGGTGGGAGGACTGCTTGAGGTCAAGAGTTGGAGGCCAGCCTGGGCACCATAGCAAGACCCTGTTCCCCCCCAAAAATTTAAAAATTACCTGGACATGGTGCTGTGTGCCTGTAGTCCTACTACTTGGGAAGCTGAAGAGGGAGGATCACTTGAGCCCAGGCAGGAGTTCCAGGCTGCAGTGAGCTGTGATGGTGCCACTACACTCCAGCCTGGGCAACAGAGGGAGATACTATCTCATGCGTATGTGCGTGTGTGTATGTGTATGTGTGCATGTGTGTGTATAATCATACAGAACCAATCCATAAATCAGATATTTTCTCAAATGGATATGAGCTATGAAAAAGCTTTGATAAGATAAAGTGGTGGAAGTGAGTGGAGCTGAGTGGGGTCAGATGGTGGTCCCGAAAGGCCTCTCTGAAGAGATGAGGGACATCAGAGGCCTGGCCCTAATCAGGAGAAAGTGGCAGGTGGTGGGGAGCTGGGAAAAGCATTTGCAGGCCCAGTGTGCCCTCTAGAGAGTGAGGAGGCCAGCATGGCTGCAGGGCGGTAAGGGAGGGGACAGTGGGTGGAGAAGGGACTAGAGAGTAGCCAGGGCCTGGAGGCTGGGGAAAGAATTTCAGGGTTTATTCTAAGGATGCAGCCAATGGTGAGAGAGTCTTGGGAAAGGGGTGACATGATATAATTTGTGTGTTTAAAAAGAAACCACTCTGGCTTCTGTGAGGCAGTGAACGCTGGGGCTCAGGCATGGAGCTGGAAGATCAGTGAGGGTGGCTCAGGGCGGGCCTGGAAGGATGAGGTGAGGCTAAGCGAAGCATGCCACGGGGCGGGGAACTAGAGCGTGAGCACTGAGGACAGGAGCCAGCAGTGTGTGTGGGGAAACTGAGGCCACCAGTCAGATAGGGGTGGCAGTGGGCGAGGAGGGAAGACAACAGGCAAAGATGGGCTGTGCCCTCTTGCTATTTGGGGAAGGAGCTCATGTGGGAATTTAACATGAGTGGCTGATGCCCAGAGATCTCTGTAAGAAAGTGGTCAGGCCTTCACAGAGGGCTTTTCCTGCTGAGAATAAAAGCCCAGGCGGCCTGTGGGATGGGGGAGGTGTGCACGGGAAGCAGGGCACTGATACTCTGCCAGCCCCCAGGGCACCCCAACACGGTCACGGTCCTCTCAGGTCTGGCTCATCAGCCTCTTCCTTTCACAGAGGAGCACACCCAAGTCCAGGAAGGTTTTCAAAAGCAGCTCGGCCAGGAAGAAGCCACATCAGGGTGAAACTGAGGTCTTTCTAACTCCAGGTGGGTCAGGCTTCCTAACCAGGGCACCACAGTCTCTATGCTGGCCAGACTGTTTTCTTGATTGCTGCTATTTTCCTGACACTTTCTTCCCTTTCTTTTCTTCCTTCCTTCCTTCCTTCCTTCCTTCCTTCCTTCCTTCCTTCCTTCCTTCCTTTTTTGAGACGACATCTCACTCTGTCGCCCAGGCTGGAGTGCAATGGCATCATCTCGGCTCACTGCAACCTCCACCTCCCAAGTTCAAGCCATTCTCCTGCTTCAGCCTCCTGAGTAGCTGTGATTACAGGCGTACACCACCATGCCTGGTTCATTTTTGTATTTTTAGTAGAGACGGAGTTTCGCTATGTTGGTCAGGGTAGTCTCAAACTCCTTACCTCATGATCTGCCCACCTTGGCCTCCCAAAGTGCTGAGATTACAGGCGTGAGCCACCGTACCCAGCACTTTCTTCCCTTTCCAATACGCTCTCCTCTTTCTTCTTCACCATGTTTCTATCTAGCCAATGACCACTACAATATACAGTACATATTTTTAAAGTGACTAGGATCCTCAATCTTAAATCCAACCATAAAGACAAATAAGGTGTTTGTCCTTGGAGCACGTCTTTCCCTCAGGTAGGGGAGAGGCCTTGTGCACACTGGACTTGACACACGTGAGCTGAGCTTGTGCACATTTTCTAGACTGTCAGGGCTCTTTATTTTGGAAGGAGGTTGAATAGTTTGCCCAAAGTCACCCAGCTGATGGGTGGAAATGATTCTCAGTCTTGACAACTCTTGTGCTTTTTGGATTTTCCAGCAGCCCATGCTGCTCTGAGCCACTTTTCAAGATGTCTCCTTTTCTTTCCTGTTGCCTGTAACACTGGTGACATAACCTCACCCTTCTTGCCTTAGTCCCATCTGAGTGGTGTCTCAGGGATGTGTGTCTCTATCCTTCCTCCCTCTAGCCTGAGTGTGAAAGATTTTTGTGATTCCCACTGCTTTTCTACCCCCTGTATTTTCTCGTCCTCAGCTTCTCTGACATGTTCAAGGACAAACTCTGGATTCCATCCCTGTGCCTTGGAGAACAGATCTATAGCGTTACAAATAAAAACATGGATGAACTGCTCCATCGTATGCTGCTATGTTACAAATGACCCCTGAGTTGTGTAAAATAACAGTCATGTTACTAGGCTCATAGTTTCTGTGGGGCAAGAGTTTGGACAGAGCACAGTGAGAAGGACTCACCTCTGCTCTGTGAATACCTGGGGCCTCAGCAGGGAAGACTTGAATGGCTGAAGGTAATCCAAATGGTTGGGGACTAAATTCATTCTTCATTCACATGTCTGGCACATGGCTGGGCCCAGCTGGGACTGTTGACTAGAGTGGCTTATGTGTAGCCACTCCATGTGGCTTGGGCTTCCTCACAACATGGTCGCAGCTAGTCAGACTTCCTACACACAGACTTGAGGCTTCAAAAGTCCAGGTTTTGCCAGAGGCAGTGACTCACACCTGTAATCCCAGCACTTTGAGAAGCCAAGGTGGGGGATCACCTGAGATCAGGAGTTCAAGACCAGCCTGGCCAACATGGTGAAACCCTGTCACTACTAAAAATACAAAAATTAGCTGGGTGTGGGGGTGCATGCCTGTAGTCCCAGCTACTCAGGAGGCTGAGACAGGAGAATCACTTGAACCTGGTAGACGGAGGTTGTAGTGAGCTGAGATCATGCCCAGCCTGGGTGACAGAGTAAGATTCCAACTCAAAAAAAAAAAAAAAAAAAAAAAAGTCCATGTGTCCATGTTCTAGGGAGCAAGATGGGAACTACATGGCCTTTGTGACTTAGACACAGTGTCATTTCTGACATACTCATTGTTCAAGACAGTCATTCAGGTTTGGGTAGAAGTGACATAGACTCCACATTTCAGTAGAAGGAATATCAAAGAATTTGTGGATGTTTTGAAACTAGTATGCAAATAAATAAAAATTTTATATGGCAAAACCAAACAATCCCGTTACAATTTTTAACTCATTAGAAAAGTCTCCAAAGTCTAAAACAGCAGTTTCTAACCTTTTCCACACAAAGTTCTTTCCAATTTAAAACACAACAAAAATCTCCCAAAGAAATAGTTGTTGTTTTTGTAAGAAAACACACACTCATGGCAAATAATTCAATATAGTTAAATACAAAGAATTAAGCCTAATCCAAATAATGTAAAATATTCCTAAAACCTCATAGCCTAGAGATAACTAATTGTTAATTTTTGAAGAATGTCCTTTAAGATCTTTGTCTATGCATGGACAAACATGAATGTATTAATTGTTGTACATAAATAGGATCATCCTATTGAACTTTTCTCAAATATGTTCTCCTTTTTAAGCTCAATAACATGTTACAGCCATTTTTCCATTTCCATTGTCACAGCAGAAACTATTGGTTTCTCACACAGCAGCTATTGTCCCTTCTTTTCTTTTCCTTTCTTTCTTTTTTTTTTTTTTCTTTTTTTTTTTTTGAGACAGAGTCTCGGTCTGTTGCCCAGGCCAAAGTGCAGTGGTGTGATCACAGCTCACTGCAGCCTTGACCTCCCAGGCTCAAGCTATCTTCCCACTTCAGCCTGCCACATATCTGGGACCACAAGCCTGTTTCACCATGCCCAGCTAATTGTTACATTGTGTGTGTGTGAGAGTGTGTGTGTGTGTGTGTGTATGTGTGTGTGTGTGGAGAGGGGGTTTCACTGTGTTACCCAGGCCAGTCTCAAATTCCTGGGCTCAAGCGATCCTCCTGTCTTGAACTCCCTCCACACTAGGATTACAGGTGAGAGCCACTGCACCCAACTTGTCCCTTCCCTTCCTAACAAAAACCTTGTTTTAATTCAGGCATCCATTCTCCTTTGAGTGGCAACCTGTTTCCAGGCAGGCAGACATCGTTTTTAATCTCTAGTGTAAAACACAATTGGCTTGGCTAAAATGGCAGTCCGTTCTCCTGGCCAGTGACTGAGGTAATGACAGAACGTGACATAATTCTGGCTAAAGTGATGGCAGGACTGATGGCAGGTTTGGGGAAAATGGGATCCTTGGTGATAGAAAGGAATACTCTGGAACAGCCTCACTTCTATTCAGTTGGTGCAAAAGTAATTGCAATTTTGCCATTGAAAACCACAGTTACTTTTGCACCTATTGAACATCCTATATTGTCATTCCTGCACATGATGCTTGGAAATACAGCCGTTTCAGATATTGTCGAGGTTTTTTTTAAGCTAAGAAATGACATCATTTAATTTAAATTGGTTGACCTCATTTTTCTGTTACTTATAGTCCAAAGTATTCTAACTGATGAATGTCACACATAAAATTATACAAAATTACTTTGAATGGCTCCCTATGTTATTGTATGGGGTATACCATCACTGACTATAAAATTCTTAATTGCTTGATATTTAGGCTATTTCTTTCTTTCTTCTTCTTCTTTTTTTTTTTTTTTTGCTATAATCAACAACAGTGTTGTACTTTGACTAATTCAATTTTCAGGCAGTGCTTGGTGTGTCTATATAACCTCCACCCTCTGACAATAATTAGTTTCTGAGCCATAAGATTGGTGCCACTGAGGTACAGCTTCGTGAATCTGACTGTTTTGTCTGAGATGAAAGATTGTAGTCTCCAGTTATCTCCATTTCCCTCCACCTTCCTCCAATATAGAGAGCACGGACTTTAGAAGCAGACAGAAATGGTTAGAAGTCCTCTGTCATTCCCTAGCTGCACAATGTCATGAGTTTCCATTTCCATGCTCTGTAAAATGAGAACAGAAATACCTACCTTTTAGGGGTGTTGTCAGGACTAAATGGGATGATGTATAATAAGCATCCAGTCTGTTGCTTGATACACAATATGTGCTGAAATGCTCATATTTTATATTTTATTATTTATTATTTGGAAGAATGTGTGTGGACTAACAGGAACAGGAGCGATTACCCTCACAACGTGGCCGTGGAAGGCTGTTTGCCTTCTTTCCAGAGTGGCAAGATTTCTTCCAATTTTTTTAAACTTTTTATTTTGAAATTATTTGAAATTTATCAAAATGTTGTAAAGCTAGCACAGAGAGGCTGGGCCTGCTGACTCACATCTGTAATCCCAGAACTTTGGGAGGCTGAGGCAGGCTGATCACTTGAGGTCAGGAGTTCAAGACCAGCCTGACCAACATGTTGAGACCCCCGTCTCTACCAAAATACATAAATTAGCTTGGTGTTGTACCAGCTACTGGGGAGGCTGAGGTGGGAGGATCGCTTGAACCCAGGAGGTGGAAGTTGCAGTGAACCAAGATTTCACCACTGCATGCACTCTAGGCTGGGCTACAGAGCAAGACCCTGTCTCAAAAAAAATAAAATAAAATAAAATAAAATAACGCAGAGAGTTTCTGTCGAACTTTTACTCAGCTTCCTGTAATGTTGACATCATCTTTGGTACATTTATCAAAACTAACAAGTTAACATTGGTAGCATTACTAAATACACTACAAACTTTATTTGGATTTAACCAGCTTTTACACTAATGTCCCTTTTCTATTCCAGGACACAATCCAGCATACCACGTCTCCTTGGGTCCAGCTGGTTTTTAACGGACTTACAGCTCTTTCCTTGGAGGACTGAGCTGCACACTTCTGCTGGAAAATTATCCAGAGCTAACATTAATTGGGTGCTTAATGACTGGCCCTTCTCATAAGCCTATGTATTCCATTCCTGCTCTTATTTTACAGATGGGGAAACAGAGACTCCGAGAAGCAGGGGGCTTGATCAAGGTGACTCAAAGGCAGAGCGGGTTCCCTGAGGCAGCCTGGTTCCTGCTTAATTGCTTTTCCCAGAGGATATTCCCCGCTGGCCCTCTCCCCAGAGCCTGTCCTCCCTGTGTGGCTGGGAGGAGAGAGGAGGTCCTGGAGCAGGGACAGCCTTGCCTGTGGGCAGAGCTAACTCGGCTAAAACCGAGCACTTTCTGCCCACCCCGTCTGACTGCATTACCTCCAGGCTGCCTGGGCAAGGGCCCGCCACGCCCTTTTCTCCCACCCTCCTCCCAAACTCTGGGTCTCAAGGAAGCTGCGGCTGTCAATCCTATCACTATGCGCTTGGCCACAATGCAAAGGCGCCTCCTGGTGTTTGCATTTGAATAGAGACCGGAGCCCAAAGTCAAACAATGAGGCTCGTGGTGGGAGTGGGGGCGATTTGGGGCAGAGTGCATTCCTGCAGTCCCTCGTACGTCTCCGTGAAGGCACTTCTCTTTTCCACTTTCTCAGAAGGATTATATCTCCACTTGCTGGAGCTGCCCCTGCTCCTGGGGACAAGAAGGGGATTGCGTTTCAGCCAGGGTCCCATCTGCACAGCCTGCGGTCTTCTGACTTCCCCATCCGGGAGCGCTGTCCACTGCCAAGTGGGAGGGAGGTATCCAAAACTAAAGCTTGCTCCCTGCGATTCCTGTGCGGTCACCACTGCTACCTGCTCGGTGGGCTTCTGGTGACAGCTTTCACATTAGGAACACTTATGTGCCTGGCAGCTGGAGGTACATGGATCACTTTATGCGATAAGGAAATGGGGACTCTGAGCTACTCGGTAAACGGCAGAGTGTGGACTCAGACTTTGGCCTGGTGGGCTCCAAAGTCCTCACTCCTTCCACTACGCCAGATACCATCATGACTGTTTTGGAAACAGGGCCGTTGCCAAAACCAGCCTCAAGTTCCTTGTGCCAAGAGGGTCCCACACCGTTCTGGGCTAGGCAGTGTGTGGCTCCTGCCTCTGGAAGACCAGGCTGGTGATAAAGCCCCTCTCTAAGGCACCTGAAGGGGGCTCTTTGCTGGGCAGGCGGGTGTACCATGGTGATGGCCCACATCCTGTCAGTGATGGGGAATTTCCTGATTCAGCTGACACAGCTTAAAGAGTGCTGATCATGAACTGCATCTCTATTTATCTGGGCAAACTTGGCCTAGCTGAGGTGTTAACAAGGCCATGGAGTGGCTTTAATCCTTTTGTTTACATTGAGATGGTTCAGTGAAACTAGCACTGTCTTAAGCTGAAACTGCATTTCATCTTCAGGTCTGCTCTCAGGACTGACACAGAGACCAGCTTTGGGCGGAAAAAATCATAACATTCCGAGCTGCAACCTGGGGTGATTCATCTCGGAGTCACCCAACACCAAATCCTTTTTGGTCATGAGTGGCTTTGGGGCGCTGGCTGGGTACTGGCAGTCTCTACTAACAAGCACGAATTCACAACAAACAGGTGCTGAGCTCTTACTATCCACCAAACACTTCACGTGTGTGCACTTAATTGATCCTTTTAACAACAGCAAAGTAAGGGTCATTATCTCTACTTCATAGATGAAGAAACTGAGACATGGAGAGTTTAAGAACCTTGTGATGGGATTGAGGACATTGCTGCCTCAAATTATGGCACCTCGATATGGTCAATGTTTCAAGCTGAAGGAACTTGAGAAAACGGGAGCTGTTAAGTTCACACAGCCATTAAGTTGCAGAACTGGGAGTTGAACCCAGGCAGGGTGGTTCCAGAGTCTGGGCATATAACCATGACTCTGTGCAGATCAGCAACATAGGCAGAGGTCTGGAGGGACATAGACCAAAGGCTGCATGCCGGCATGCTGGCTGCACACAGGTGACTTCCTTTGTTTTCTATTTATTTGTCTTTCCTAATTTTCGACATGTTTTGAGGGGAGCAAAACGTTAAAAAGATTTACGCTAGACAAAAGAACAGGTCCTCAATGGGTGCATGTTGCATGGGACAATGTACTGGGCTCCCTCCTGGGAGTGTCCACAGAAAACCAGTTTGGAAAGACACGATGACTCAGGTGGATAGAAGGCAGACAAAATCACTGACACAAAATGAGGGGTTTGCTTATTAACTCATTCATGTTTTATTCATCATTCACTCATTGCTTCAAAAAAGCATGGAGTGCCTACTCTGTCTGAGCATTGTAGTGGGTGCTGGGGATAATTATCCCAAGACAAGATCCTTACCTTCCAGGGGTTCATAGTCTGGAGGCAGAGGTGAGGGGATGTTACTTTCAACTAAGCAGCTAGTAACTCGTCAAGACATAAAGTAATTTGCAAGTCTGATTCCTCAGGTTTTGAATCCTTGAGGGCAGGGACTGGTACAATACTGGTATAGTCACATATTTCAACCATTGATGCATTCACGCATTTATTCATGTATTCATGCTCTTTTACATTACCACATGGTGGTTGAACATACATAGGGTGTACAGTGAAGGAACAGCCCACATGGTTGTTTCTCTAGGTTGAAGGAGGAAGAGAAGAGGGTGGTTGCAAAAATCTCCATAGAGATTTGAGGAGAAGCTTAAGAACTGAGAAAGCTGGGCAGGTGCATTGGCTCATGCCTGTAATCCCAGCACCGAGGGAGGCCCGAGGTGGGTGGATCACCTGAGGTCAGGAGTTTGAGACCAACCCAGCCAACATGGTGAAACCCCATTTCTATGAAAAATACAAAAATTAGCCAAGCTTGATAGCGGATACCTGTAATCCCAGC
This sequence comes from Saimiri boliviensis, assembly GCF_048565385.1. NCBI lineage: Eukaryota > Metazoa > Chordata > Mammalia > Primates > Cebidae > Saimiri > Saimiri boliviensis. The sequence continues at coordinate 100,216,486 of NC_133454.1, forward strand.
TACTCGGGAAGCTGAGGCAGGAGAATCTCTTGAACCAGGGGGCAGAGTTTGCAGTGAGCCAAGATCGCACCACTGCTCTGCACTACAGCCTGGGCGACAAAGTAAGACTGTCTCTAAATAAAATAAAATAAAATAAAATAAAATAAAATAAAATAAATGAGAAAGGTTTCGCCCAGTGGGGAAGATACTTGAGGGAGAGGGAATAGGATATGAAAAATCACAGCGGCATAACACTGACTGGTGCATTTAAAGAACTGCCAATAGTTAAGTCCCAGGAGTTAGGACTTAAATGTGGGTAAGTTACAAGAACAGAGAATCAAAGCAGAGAGTAAGGGGTATATGTGCAGAGGGAGGCTAGGGGATAAGGAAGGCTCCTCCTCTTCCTCCTTCTCTTCTGTTTAATGAGCCCGCCCCTAATCTTTTGGAAAGGAGTGAAAGGGTAAAAAAACTACTATCTTTAAGCACATCAAACCCTGTAGTGAGGGCTTTGCACCCTTTAATCTTATGTTGGCACAATTCACCAGCCCCATTTTCCAGGTGAGGAAACTGAAGCTCAGAATGGTGAAGTGACTTACTCACACAGCCAGTAGTGGCAGAAATAAGGTTTGGATTGAAGTGTGTCCAGTTCTAAAAGAGGCACTCCTTATACTGGCCAGACAGAACAACTGAAAATGGAATCACGATTTTGTGTCTGCAAAATGCTTTCATGTACCTAGGTTCATTTGATTGTTACCATGATATTGAGTAGCAATTGGTCAAGTGTCGTAATTTCCATTTTTTTTTTTTCAGTAGGAAAACTGAGTCACAGAGAGGTTTATTTTGAGGTTTTTGAGAATTTTAGAATTAAATACAACCAAAATACCAAAAAGAGGACACACTTGAAAAACTATACATGAAAATGAAGATCAGCCCTGAGATGGCTTCTCAGTGCAAAGGGGCAGCTGAGGACATGACACATGTGCACATGAGAACCTCGTGTGCATGTGGAGGTTTGCAGCTGGAACAGCCGGAGGGGCCAATCCAAGTGGCTGAGCTAATCCCTTCCTCTGCCTTCTGCCTGCTTCCCCCGTCACCTTCGGGGCCCCTCCTGAGGGGACATCTGCGAATTCTCCATGGAATCCCTCATTTAGCGCCCAAGACCCAGCGCGAGCCTGGGTGCAGAATGTTGGTGCAGTTTTGACAAGATGCTCACAGAGGTTCAGTGACTAGTTTTAATTAGGCCATCTTTGTTTACGTTTGATGTTTATCAGCTAATTGGCATGGCAAGGTGTGAGTCACACAGCTTTCCCCTGGCATGGAATCAGTTGTCAGAGAAAAAGCCAGGAGAACAAATGATCCCAATTATGAGAGAACCCACCGGGCTAATTATCGTCCCACTAAGGACGGAACCTTCCCCCTCCTGCTGCCCCTGCTACTGCTGCGACTGCACCAAGTGCCCTGGGATCTCTCCACCCCTTCCCCCAGCCCCAGAAACCCAGAAACCAGGATCTGGGCCCCCAGCTGACTGCCTGGAGAGTTATTCTCTCAAATTCAAAACCTGCACGTTCCCCCAGCTCAGACACACCAGGGCAACATTCTTCCTTTAGTTCAAGATCATTCTCTTTAGCTCCTTCCATAAATAATAGCTCATGTATGGTGGACTTTTCCTGGTGCAAGGCACGGTTGGAAGCACTTGATAATTATTTTCCCCAATAACATACGGTCAGGTCCCATTATTATCTCCATTTTACAAATGAAGAAACTGAGTTGTGCAGATCTTAAATAACTTGTTGGAGGGCAAGCAATAGGGCAGGGATTTGAGTGACATGATCTATCACCGTGGCACCTGCTCTTGACCATCAAATGATTCTTGGATGCTCAGAAAGCCCTAAAAATTAAGCAGTTAGGATTCTTCAGGTGGATTTCTGGGGCCACTCTCCCTCTAATTATATAGGTGCAATTGGCTTCTAGAACAGTGCTGTCCAGAACTTTTTGCAATGATAGAAATGTTATACTCCCCTGCCCAATGCCGTAGGCAGCCACTAACCACAAGTGAAATGTGGCAAGTGGGACCGAGGGACTAAATTTTTCATTTTATTTCATTTTAATTTGAATGGAAACAGTCACATGTGATTTGCAGTTACCTCACTGGACAGTGCAGCTCTAGTTGGCCAGCCCTTAGTCCTCGGATGCTGCAATTTCCTAATCAGTCATGTGTGTGTGTCTTTTCCTCCCCCTCCTCCTGCTGTAGCTTCCTGGCCTCCCTGGCTTTCTTGGTGCAGTGCAGGTCTCTTCATTTTCTGCATTCTCTCCTGCCCATTCTCTAAGCCCCCTCCGGGCTGAGGGGCTTGTGCGGAGGAATGCAGTTTGGCTGCCCTTGAGTTGAATGATGATCGTGGACCTTTGGAATGTCCACAAAGCCCCGCACTCTCGGCCTCCCCTGTCTCTCTCCTTCGCCGGGGTAACAGATGGCCCTGGCTTTCACCAGCCGGGCCTGAGCACATTGTCACTCCCAGCTGAAAGTGAAATATTCAGTGGCATTTAAATTAAATAGACTCTAATGCTTCAGTAATATTAATTACGTTTTCATTCATCCCTGGTCTAATAAATCAATGCGTAAAGAGAGGATGCTCGGGAGGCTGGCAGCCTAGTGGGGCCACTAGGCCTTTGTGTGAGCCCGCACACAATGCCCCCATTCTTACCGGGCTGCGCTTGCCCCTGCAAACATCTGTGCTCAGCCCCTCTTGAGGAAGAGCCAAAGAGGTAACATTTATACTCTGCTCCTCCAATTTGTCCCTGCACCAGGGCCTGAGTCAATGGGAAATGTGAAGGCCACACTGAAAACCACATTCAGGGCTGCCGTGTGTGTGTGTGTGTGTGTGTGTGTGTGTGTGTGTGTATTTGTGTGCACACACGTGCACATGGAGCTGGGAGGTTTGCGGAATTTCTGGGGCAGAGATTCAAAGAATAGAGACAGCCGTCTACTGGTGCTGGGACCTCACTTCTGGCTGCGAGATTGTGTTAGCTCAGCCTTAACGTATGAGAAGAAGGAGAAAGGAGGAAAGAAAGCGAAGAAAGAAGAAAGGACAGAGGAAGGAAGGAACAGAAAGGAGAATAACAACAGCTACCTTTGAATGAGTGCTTACTATGTGCCAGGAACTGTGCTAAGCACTTTCATGAAAATTCTCTTATTTATTCCTTGCAACAATTGATAACATAACATAGCAACTATTATCGGCCCATTTTACAGATGAGGAATTTATTTGTAGTTCAGAGAAATTCAGGAACTTGTCTGTGGTTCCAGGCCATGTCTGTTTGACTCCAAAGCAGTGTTCTTTACCTCTAAGTTCTACATCCATCAAAAGAAAATACAGAAGAATAGAAGAGATCTCTAAGGCTATGGTTTAGGTAGGGGCAAGGGGCCAATGTTTGAGAAATTTCCAACATTCTCCTTGGTTTCTGAGGTTTTTTGCCTTTGGGGAGGTCCATCCCCAATGAGCAGTGTCCCCAGCCCCCCACCCCCACCTCCAGGGCTATACATATGTAAAAGAAGCCAATAAAACAGTCCAAGAGAGCCTGCTCTCCTAAATCTTCAGGGGACAAAACCTCCCACTTGTGATGCTTCAAAGCTGTCCAGAGCTACCAGTTTACCCCCAGAAGTCCCGACTCAATGCCTCTGATTGGAAAATAAATAGCTTTGCACATAAAAACCACAGGCCAATTGTTAGCCTAGGAATGGGAAAATGCTGTGTGCACCACTGTGCATCAGCCCCAGAGCCTCACTCCTCCAGGGAGGTAGCCTCTCCTCTAGGAGATGGTCCAGGAGCTGAGGATGAAGGCATTGGTAAACATGGGAGTTTCAAAAATGATTCCTTAAGGAGATTTTTAAAATAGTCAATGTTAAAATCTACAAGAAATTGTGTTTCTTGTAGAAAAACTAGAAAATGAATATAAGAAGGAAGGGCAAACATCAACTGAATTCTTTGATCCAGAGTTAATACTTGGTGTTTTTTCTTCTAGAGAGCTCTACTACTACTTGGCAAACATTGGGCCATAAGAGTCAAACTGTTTTGTAACTTGCTTTCTCCCCATTTACTGTAATCCAAAAAATGTTTCCATGGCATTAAATATGTATCTCCAGCATAGTCTTCTTAATGACTAGTTTTGCAACCTATAGGTAAAACATGGTTTGGTTATTTAATCAATCTTCAATTATTGGACATTTGGACAATCAAACCAGAATCTAAATAGAAACCAGGGTTGTTTCTATTTTTTTCCTCCCACAGAGCATACTGTAATGATTTTCCTTGTGGCTAAATCGTGGTGCACACACATTCCTGATTACTCTCTTAGAATAAATTACTCAAAGAGAAATTGCTAAGTTGAAGTGAATATACGTGCATATTTTGAGGGCAGAGACAATAAGTGTCCACTATAATTTTTAAAAAATGACTTGGAAAGCTATGTCTGAGCTTCAGACCCAATTTCTAACCAACGTAAAATTTCCTACTCTCTGATGCTTGAGGCTGGTTTGATTGTACAAAACCAACTTTGGAACTTTCTGCTCATCTTGTTGGTAGTTTAGAGCTCAGCACTTGCAGCTTCAGGGTGAGGGTTCTTGCACTTCAGGGCCGAACTGACGTCATTAGTGTCCCACAGGAAGCAACTGAGTAGAGTGACCAGCCTGTGGTCTCTGGAATCAGCCTAGATTTAACATCAACTCTGCTTCTGACTGGCTGTGTGCCCTAAGGGAAATGACCCAATCTCTCTGGGTCTCAGTTTCTTCATCTGCGAACTACTGCATGATACTTGTATCCGTCTTATTTGAGTGAAGATTAAATATATGTAAAACACTTAGCACAGTATCTGACACATGGTAAATGTTCAGTAAACATTTGCTGCTACACTGTTACTATGTTGACTCACTAAGGAGCTGTTCAATCAACCTCTTAGTTATTCGAGTCTTGGGTTTTTCTTGGAGTCATCAGGAGTGACCATGAATTGCACCCTAAATCAGCCCATATCACACAGAAGGTGATTTGATTCAATATAATACTGATTGAGGTCTTGGCACAAGCCCGGCCCTGTGGTATCAAGATGGATGTGTCCCCAGGAGCTTATTGGCTAGTGGGAAAGCCGGAAACATGCATCGGTAACTCAGATCCAAGGCAGCCTGTTGCCAACGGTGTAATGAGAGGTGCAAATAATGCATGCGGATAGGGGCTCTCCACTGGCATCAGTGGAAGGAGGATTTGAGGTGAAGCTCAGGGAGGTCCAGTCACTGTCCAAAGTCACACAGTTATTAAGATGTGGAGCTGGGATTAGACTGTAGGTCTGTCCAATTAAATAAAATTATGCTTGTTTCCTCCATATTAATAAGCTAATTCAAGGTCAAAGTCACTCTGGAGCAGACTAGGGCTGTCCGGTAGAACTTGATTCCATGCATATGTTCTATATCTGTGCTGCTCAATATGGTGACCACTAGCTACACTTGGCTACTGGGCACTTGCAACATGGCTAATGTGAGTGAGACACCGAATTATTTTTAATTTTATTTAAATGTGGCTAGTGGCTACTATGTTGGGCAGCATAGGTTTACATGGAGGAACTAATTTAAGAGAAGAGCTAACGTTGGAGATCAAAATTTTGTTTTGTTTTGTTTTGAGATGGCATCTCACTCTGTCCCCTAGGCAGGAATGCAGTGGCGTGAACCTCCGTTTCCCAGGTTCAAGCAATTCTCCTGCTTCAGCTTCCTGAGTAGCTGGGATTACAGGCAGGCGCCACCAAGCCCAGCTAATTTTTGTATTTTTTTAGTAGAGGCAGGGTTTTACCATATTGGCCAGGCTAGTCTTGAACTCCTGACCTCGTGAGCCGCTGACCTCGGCCTCCCAAAGTGTTAGGACTACAAGTGTGAGCCACCATGCCTGGCCCAAACTTTTTAACTATAGGAAAGTGAGATATTTTTAAAAATAAAAAGTAAAAAGTAAAGGAGACTCTAATTTGAAAGGAATTGTTAATTAATAATAATAAGGTTTTCATGGAGGCCAAATACTTTTTCACCCTTGGAGCAATACATGCCTTTGGTTGACATGCTCTGACCATGCCATCTTTGTGGCTCTTTGTCAAACAGTTTGGGGCCAAGCCAAAGCCCATGGGGAGGGCTCCCTTTGGCAAATGCATTCCCCCTTCTTCTCTGTTTTGTATTTGGCATTAAACCGAGTAACTGTCTCATGCTGAAACCACCACACGTATCTAATTCCCATTTTGTTCTCTGTCAGATTCAGGCAGAGAGCTGATAGAATAGCTGACACTTTCAGGTCAGACAAAACTTCCTATCTGTACTTCTCAATGGTTGGAGCTGTGCAAAGACACACTAGGCAGCCTTGGGGGGAGGTGAGTCTCCCATCAGGAGAAGTGTTCAAGCATGCATTGAACAATCATGGGTATGTTGTAGCAAGGTTGCGAATGTCAAAAGAGAGAGGAGAGGTAGTGGGAATAAATGACCCTTTATGTTATTTCTAGCTCCTAAAGTCAGAGCCTTTACAAAGACTTTTGTACAAAAGATTGTTCTCTGTAAAAACCTTCATCTATCCATACCCCATAGCAAAGGTTAGACTGGGAATTCTCTGAGGTCAAGAACATATCATAGTCACTGCTGTGGTGCTTGGAATATGAGAAGTGTTCAGTCAATTCTGGTTGCCGTGGTTGAGAGAACACTCAAATCCTAATGTCTTAACCTAAGTATTAAATGGTAGTCTTCACTGGTTTTGATGAGAGTGGATGCACTAAGTAAATTCAGTGCAAATTTGGGTCTGATCTCCGAAAGGATCAAACAATCATCCCCCGATGTGTGCCCAGCCCCATGAGATAAAAAGGTAGGAAGGGAACTCACAAGCACGCAGTGTCTACCAGTGCTGAGTACTGTGGTAGGTGCATTTGCATATATTTTATAGTATAAGTCACAAGACAACCTTGGAAGAGGGATTACCATCCCATTTTATAGATACGGAAGCAGAGGCTTCACAAGGAATTAAAATAGCATCTATAGTAAGAGGCTGAGGTAACAGTCAATAGCCTTCAGTCCTACCCTAAACTCATTTATGGGGCAGATGTTATGTAGGAGGGATCACCGATGGTAAGGACAGGAGACTGAAGAGACACCTTGGGTGAGGTTCTGGACATCTTCAACATTGGAGAGGTGAGGAGATGCTTTCCGCCTCTTGGTCAAAGAGACCACCATGTTTTAGTGAATCAGAATGATTTAGGACCATAGTAGATAACATCACCCACTCATCTCCCCAAATCCTCACAAGTTCTTATTTGCCAATGGAAACCCCTCAGATTGGTTTCTCTACACCTCTAAGGAATTACTCCAAATGCAAGACCTTTTTTTCTCAGTTGCTTCCCACTGGCCAATTTTTAAAGCCCACCGTAGCTGTACTAACCAAGACTCTTTCCATTACAAGTGGCAAAAATCCAGTTTAAAGAAGTTTAATTACAACAGTTGTTTATGGTGCTGAATGAGCAAGACTTCATGTATGCCTGGATATAGCTGCTGACATGACGGTATTCTGGTATCTCTCAGGTACCGTTTGACTGTTCTCTCCTGTTTCGGCTCCCTTCTCCAACATGGTCACCAGCAATTTCAGATTTACTTCTTACCATCTTCCGTAGAAACAGTGAAATTCTCCCCCAACTATTCTAACATCGAAAGAAACATAGTACATGAAATAATGTTGAAACTATGAGGTTTGTACTGGATCTGATAGATGTCAAGTACTGCTATGTTTCTCTTGAAAATTTGCAATCTCCTGATGCAGGCCTGAGGGTTCTCTGCGACATCTCAGCGTGCTTCATCATACAGTTGGAGATCCAATGTGGTTGGGCCACCGTTTCCCCTCACCTGACCTGCTGCTGCTCTCTGTCCTAATTCCTGGGCGCAGCCCTTCCTGTTTGTAGAGTAGTATTTTGAATCTCATCCTCGATTTTTATTAATGAATCACCTTAAGCAGGTAACCTGTTTTTTCCACACCTGACTTTCCTCATTGGTAAATGGTGATTGTATTATCCACCTTGTAGGGCCATTATGAGAATTAAATGATATTCTCTGTTTAATATGCTGAGCGAAGTGCCCGGAACACAATCAGTATTCAAAGTTGCAGCTATTGTTTTCCTTGTCTTTCTTCTACATATTGTTATTACTATGAATACTTGGAGCAGCTAAATTAGTTGGCATAGGCTTATCTGTGAATGGCAGTAAACCCCAAATAAGTAGCTTAAAGACAATTAGAGGTTTGTTTCTCTTACATGCAAATATCCAGGAAGGTGGTCCAAGGCTGATGTGCTGTTACCCAGTGTTAGGAGTCCAGGTTCTTTCTGTCTTATTTATCTGTGGTGCATAGCTCCATTTCCAAGGCTACCTCATGGCCCAGGTGGGCTGCTCTAGATCCAGCTCTTATGCCCCCATTCCAGCCAGAAGGAACAAAGAAAAAGGAGGAGAAGTTCATTCTCCCTCTCTTCCTGGAAGGTACACGCTCCAAGACTATACAACTCTCAGTGCCAGAACTTGTCACACCTAGCTACAAGGGAAATTGAGAAATGTAGTGTTATTCTGGGTGGCCGTGGCACACAGCTAAATGTTTTATTACCATGGAGGAAGAGTAGGCTGTGTCACTGCAGGACTGGAAAGGTCTCTAGAAGCTGGACTGACCCCGGATGATGCAGCTCCGAGAAAACCATGCTTCTGCTTAAAGGGAAATACTCTGTACATCTTTTGCTACTGAGGAATGCAAAATTCACTTGGGGATTTTTAAGAAAGCTAGAAGTTAAAACCCAAGTGTGAAGCTCTCTTCCCTGAGCCAAGGAGCTTAGTTCAGTCTTTCCCCTCTGATTGCCAGCCGGGGCTGGGGAGAGGCAGAGAACTGGCCCCAGGCAAACTTGGTTTGAGGCCAAATTCCAGGACTCTTGGGGCTGACTGGCAGCCACTCTGTCTGAGCAACCTGGGGGATCCTGAGAAAAGAATGAACATCCGAATCCCAGAACAAAATCAGCAATGATGATGCTCCTGCAGCCCGGGTCTGGCTGGGAGGCCGCACAGTGGGGAGGATGAGGTCATGGTGACAAATGAGAGAAGGGGGAGGGCTCTAGAGCACAGTAAGTCTGCCCACCAGCCAGAACCGGGAGCTCAGAGCAAAGCCAGCCCCTCTCTTGTCTGCCACTGCTCTCCTGTGTGATCATAGGGGAGTCAGAGTGTTTTTGGACTTCATTCTATCCAGTGAGAAGATAGGAAACACAGCAGCAGCAGCTAGGTTCAGGAATGTCCAGAAAGTGAATAGAATTCTTAAAGAAAAGGGGGCTTGGTTGCTAGGGGTTTGGGTGAAGGGAGGGATAAAAGGATGGAGCACAGAGGATTTTTAAGGCAGGAAAGCTTCTGTGTGACACTATAATGATGGATGTGTGACATTACACGTCCCCAAAACCCTTAGGAAGTAGAGCACCAAGAGGGAACTCCAATATCATCTATGGACTTTTGTTGATATTGATGTGTCAGTGTGGGTTTATCTATTGCAACAGATGGACCACTCTGGTGGGGCATGTTGATGATGGGGGACGGAGCGGTGTATGTTGAAACTCTGTGTATTTTCTGCTTCATTTTGCTGTGAATCTAAAACTACTCTAAAAAAATAAAGTCTATTATTTAAGAGAAAGCAAAAGGGGTTGACTTTGGGAGTAATATTGCCAACTTGGGGCTGAGTAAAAAGTTATTGAACAGCTGTTGAAAAGAAATCAACCATGTGTATTTATCATCTGGTCCAAAAGCCTACTTTAGGGCTATGAAGACAAAGTAATCAGACACTAAGTAAATAGTGATGTTTTGTCAAGGAAGGTGTGATAAAAGAGATTGAGGCGTTCCCCCAAACATTCGTGTACCATAAAACTGCTCACATCTTGGTGTTGAGTGCTCCAGTCCACTTGATGGGTATGGTAGTTATATTTGGAACTTGGAGGCAGGAAGAAGACAAAAAAACATTCCATTTACATTTTCTGCATCTCACTGGTATGCTTTTAGGTCATTCCAAGATGATTGCCTTTCAGGGTTTAGGAGATAGAGTTACCTTTTGATGCCTTGCAAGCACTTTTTTTCAGCATGTAGGTTTTTTGCTTTCTGAAGAAAGTCAGGACTAAATTGACCTGAAGACAGTGCAGCAAGAAGCCCTGTGCCTAGTGCTGTTGTGGATAAAACGGTGGTAGTGCATCTACTGTCCAATAGAACTCTCTGTGATGACAGAAATGTTCTCATTTGTCCTTGTCCGATGTGGTAGCCACCAGCTACATGCAGCTACTGAGCACTTGAAATGTGACTATGCAATTGAGGAACTGAAAATTTCATTTTATTTTAATAACTTTAAACTACAAATTTACATAGCCCTGTATTGGCAGCAAAGGTCTAGGGCCATGCCCTTCAGCAGTGCTTTTCCTATTCACCTCATGGTTTCTCAGGAGTTTGCTTTGCATGTATCTCTGTGTTTGTGGAGACGAGGGAATGATGCATGCATTGGCGCACATACAGGAATGCTGCAGGAATTCCCATAGATATACCGAAAGCTTACCCTCAACCCATAAATATCTCAGCCCCCAAAAAACTGGAGCATCCTACTACATATCTACCTTTCACCTAAAAAAAGAAAACATACAATGGAATCCAGAAAACAAGGCAGGGATTATGTAAAATTTCTTTGCTGTATTTCTTGCTTTAAAAACATAGGTCAGTACGTTTGTAGTTGTATTACGCATACATAATACACAGGATCAAACTGAGGTCTAAGGCTGGTCCTGGCTCTGCTACCAAGTTGCTGTCTGGCATGTGACAGCCCTTCTGGATTTCACTTTCCCCAGGGTGAGTAAATAAAACGGGATAAACAACCATTTAGCTCTTTGATGTTATCTCAGATCTGAACAGAACATATCATTTTTTAATTAAAAAACATGAAGACAGAAAGCTTTACTTTAGACTGGTCTAAATCTGTAGTGGATTTTTCAAAGTGCATACCACATTCTGCAGAATGTTGCAAAGGAGAAAAGGGTGCTGTGGTTCAATCAGCTTGGGATACACAGGTTAAGGTTACATCGGTTTCGGTTTCTCTGGTTCAGGACTCCTCAGAACCTTTAATATGCTAATGTGCATTAGGACCTTTCAGGTGGGGAATCCAGCTGCTGCCTTTCTCAAAAGACCCCAGAATTATTTCTCTTGGAGGAGAGACTTGTAGGAAGGACTAATGGTTTGTGGAACACACCTTGGGAAATGTTGATCTTGAGGCAGCATGAGTGTTTTTTAGGGAATCAGCTGTCTCCCCAACTTTGGCCTGCCCTTGCCTATCATGCTGGGTGTTCAGGATGGCATTCTGCACACAGCAAAGGGTGGAATCCTGCTTTTTTTCACACGGGTGCAGCTCCCCATGGCCCCAGCTCTCCAGCTGCCCTCGCAGAGACTGTTTTGTGCTAGGGCTATCATGGTTTGTAAATTCCTTCTCTAGCTGAAGTGCATGGACCCAGAACATGCCGCTGCTGGAGGGCCAATGTTGACCAAGACCCTCAGCAGTAATGCGACCTCCATGGGAGCTGGCAGCACCTTGCAGAGGGCAGAGTTTGGCTCTGTGCTTATAACATTGGTGGTAAATTCTGCTGAGCTCTACAGATCCATTTGGATGAAAAGGTCTGTATAAATGCAAGATCACTATCATGATCAGCTCTCCCAATTGGAGCCTACTGATTTACAAGCCCGCTGTCAATGGGGCCTTTCCAACAATTCCATTCTACATGGCTTGAAAAAGGTGTAATTACACGAAGCTGCATACCTTCTGGGAAGACAGACATGTTCATGTCTGTCCCGGGAGTGTTGGAGAGAAATCTCTTAGGCCACTCTTTGGGCACATGGAGAGAGGTGCCCTCCAGGCCTGGCCCAGGTCAGGGACAAGTCAGAAGCTGCATCTGGAGCAGATCCAGGAGCTTGTCCTGGTGCACAAGAGGGACCAGCATTGCCCCTGCACCCCTTTATAGCTCAGGTGCTCTCCGATGTTACCAGGAAGCTGCTGGGAAGAGAGGGAGGTCGGGGAGTGTCCAAGGACAATGCTTCCTTTGCTCATGTTTATTTTTAGCTTTAAAAAATGGCCTCCATGACCCCCCAGATGGTCTTTTGCTGTGAGAGAAGTGGTTGCTCTAAGGAAAGTCTCTGCCTGACACACACAAAAATTCTCTTCCATGACCTTGGACCATGTCTCTGATGAAAAGACTGGCTGGGTGAGGAGTCCAGCCCGCTGACCTCCCATTTGGCCTGAGTCCTCTGTTGCAGGGGTCCTCAAACCCCGGGTTTGGGATCAGTACCGGTTCCTGTTAGGAACTGGGCTGCACAGTGGGAGGTGAGCAGCAGGCTAGCCAGTGAGCGTTGCTGCCAGAGCTCCGCCTCCTGTCAGCTCAGTGATGGCACTGGACTTTCGTAGGAGAGTGAACTCCATTGTGAACTGGTGGTGTGAGATACCTAGGCTGCATGCTCCTTATGAGAATCTAAGTAATGCCTGATGTTCTGAGGTGGAACAGTTTCATCCTGAAACATCCCTGCTCCATCCCCCACCCACTGTGAGCTCAGAGAGCACCTCAGCCTGTGGTCAGGTACCATCTACAGCACTTGTGCCTTAAACACCCATCAGCAGATGCGAGGATTTCTCAAAGCATGCCTCTATTTAGGGTGGTACAAACTAGTGTAGCCTCTTGCCTATGACTGAAGACTCAGGGCTCCATCCAACCAGCTCGCTTGTCTGGGTCCAGTCTCCAGGACTCTTCCATCTTCCCTGTAGTAAAAAAACACACTTGGTGAGCATTATTTATTTATTAGTGCACAGGGCCGCATTGACAAAGTCTTAATATTTAATGGCTTACGAGTCTAATAATAAAAAAATTAAAACTCTATCTCTTGTCGTTGTTAAAAATGAGCCTGATTTACTCATTCATTAGGCACTTATGTCTCTGTCTAAAACCAAGGCGTCAGATCTTTAGCCTAAGTAACATTAAGAATAAGGAGGAGAGGCCGGGCGCGGTGGCTCAAGCCTGTAATCCCAGCACTTTGGGAGGCCGAGGCGGGTGGATCACGAGGTCAAGAGATCGAGACCATCCTGGTCAACAGACCATCCTGAAACCCCGTCTCTACTAAAAATACTAAAAATTAGCTGGGCATGGTGGCGCGTGCCTGTAATCCCAGCTACTCAGGAGGCTGAGGCAGGAAAATTGCCTGAACCCAGGAGGCGGAGGTTGCAGTGAGCTGAGATCGCGCCATTGCACTCCAGCCTGGGTAACAAGAGTGAAACTCAGTCTCAAAAAAAAAAAAAAAAAAAAAAAAAAAGAATAAGGAGGAGAAAGCAAATAGTGCCCAAGCCTGCCCTTATAAAATCATAAAGAAACGAATAGGCTATCCCAGCTTTACTAGCACATATTTCACAAGCTGTGCTGAGCCAATAAAATCCTCACGAGTGCCACCTTTTATTTGACAGTAAAACCTACGATCCCATCTGTAAATCCAGTACTTGGCATGGGAAGATCCCATTAGCTAACACCGAGTGGCTCAGGAGAGCCCTTTCCAGGTGCTGATTTTCATTCATAGCCCAGACTACCAGGAATGCGAGTAAGATAGACGAAGGTGAGGACAGGGAAGTAATTATGTTCTTTTGAGTCTAGTAGGCACTGGATGAGGTGCTCATATGTCTTTCCTCAAGCGTCTTCCACTTGACCCTCAACAGCAATCCAGGAAGTAAATTTTATCATGCTGGCTTTGCAGATGAGAAAACTGAGGTTTGCAGGCATTAAGTAAATAATCCAAGTTTCCATAACCTTGGAACTGGAATTAGCAGGATGCTGGGATTAATGCCAGGATGTCCAGCTTCTCATTCTCTGTTCTGACCAGCCCACACAAGCGCCCTTTGCCTTTTTGTCTGTTCACCCATGCGACCTAAGTTAGTAGTTATTTAATTTCTCCTAACCTCCGTATTCTGACCTATTCAATGGAAATAGCAATATTTGTTCCACTGCCCTCCCTGGTTGCTGTGTGGGCAAAATGAGAGAATATATGAGACGGGGATGGTGAGAGGCTTTCTTTGCCTCTTTTTAAAGGCTTGAGGCCAGTTCTATTCAACTCAGTCAAGGAAGGGAGAATGACTAAGTGTGCAGAGAAAACGCTTTGGGTGGGGTGTGATTCTAGAGTAACAAATCAGCTGTTTATACTCCGTATGAGCACATCTCTAGGTATGGGAAGTTTTCTTTTTTTTTTATTTCCATACTTTAAGATGAGATTCTGTCCCATTGAGACCCTGCCGAGCAGCAAACAATAGGTATCACCATCTTTCCTCAAGTTTCCTCCACCTGATGCATGAGAGCAACGTGGCTGAAGGGAGACAGGCAGTGTGTGGTAAAGGGGTGGAGAGGGTGATGGCTTGCACGATCGTTTTACTAGGTCAGCTCACGGCCTCTATGACAGTGCAGGTGAAATGATTAAAACAGAAACACCTTCACTGCAGCAGGTTCAGTTGTGACACATACAATGTTTTATAAAGTCCGTATTTCTGTCCAATATGGGAAATTTTCAGATCAAACCTCAATCAGAAAGTTGTTGAACTAGCCAAGATGAGGAAGATAATGTGGAGACAGAATTGCAGTCCCGCATAGGATGGGGCAATGGGCCAGGGCACACATGTGAGGGGTCCAGGGAAGCATAAAGTCATAGGGTCAAGCAAAGAGAGAGAGGCAGTTCGAGAGAGGAGTGCTGGACATCTAAAGTATATGGAAGAGACAGAATATTCTGAGCATCACTTTTGGCAGAGCCCACACAGTTTTCTTAAAAAAAAAAAAACCTTTAAAAATGTTGAGAACATTTCAAATGTGCAGAAAAGTTGCAAATATCTCCAAAGAACTCCCCAAAACATATTCTTTATGCAGACTTACCAAGTGTTGACATTTTGCACATTTCCTTGATCATGCTGTCCCTCTCCCTTCCTCTCTCTCTATAATTTGCTTCCTGAACATTTAAGAGCAAGTTGCAGAAACAATGCCATTTTACTCCTACATACTCTGTGGATTTTCCAAGAACAAGGTCATTCTTTTATATAACCTCAGTACAATTATTAAAATTAAGAAATTTAGCAAAATTTTTTATTGAATCCGAAGTAGGTAAATTATTTTTCTGCAAAGGGCTAGATAGTAAATATTTTCAGTTATGGGCCGGGGGTGTTCAACCTTTTGGTTTCCCTGGGCCACAATGGAAGAAGAAGAATTGTCTTGGGCCACACATAAAATATACTCTGACACTAATGATGCTAATGGGGAAAAAAAAAACACCTCATAATGTTTTCAGAAAGTTTAAAAATTTGTGTTGGGCCACAATCAAAGCCTTCCTGGATTGCATACAGACTGCAGGCTGTGGGTTGGCAAGCTTGTTATAGGCCATACAGTCTCTGTCACAACTATTCAACCATGCCTTTGTCATACAAAAAGCAGCCATAGCCAATACATAAATGAACATGGTTGTGTTCCAATAAAACTTTATTTGAAAAAGTGGGTGGCAGACCAATTTGAGCTACATGGCCATAGTTTGCTTGATGACCAAACCTGCAGTCATACCTTTCTTTGTGTCGTTCAGGATTGATATTCTTTTTTTTTTTTTTTTTTGAGACAGTCTCACTCTGTCATCTAGGCTGGAGTGCAGTGGTACAGTCATGGCTCACTACAGCCTCAACTGCCTAAGCTCAAGTGATTCTCCCACCTCAGCCTCCTGAGTAGCTGGGGCCACACACATGCAGAATCACACCCAGCTAATTTTTTGTTTTGTTTTGTTTTGTTTTTTGAGATGGAGTCTTACTCTGTCACCCAGGATGGAGTGCAGTGGTATGATCTCAGCTCACTGCAACCTCCATCTCTCGGCAAGCAATTCTGCCTCAGCCTCCACAGTAGCTTGGATTACTGGCGCAGGCCACTATGCCCTACTAATTTTTTTTTAATGGTGGCTTTTAAAATCTATTTGCTTATTTATTTATTTATTTTTATTGTACTTTGGGCCCTGGGGTACATGCACACATCCTGCATCCTGCAGGATTGTTGCATAGGTACATACATGCCATGGTGGTTTACTGTCTCCAACTCCCCTGCCCTGGTTGCCTACATCAAGCATTTCTCCCTGTGTTATCCCTCCCCATCCTCCCCACCCACCACTGTCCCTCCCCTCCCCTCCCTTCCACCCCCCTCCCCACCTCCCCCCTCTCCACCTATCCCAGTGAATGTTGTTCCCTTCCCTGTGCCCATGTGTTCTCATTGTTCCTTACCTGCCTATGAGTGAAAATATGCAGAGTTTGATTTTCTGTTCTTGTGTCAGTTTGCTGAGAATGATGGTTTCTAGATTCATCCATGTCTCTACAAAGGACATGAACTCATATTTTTCTGGCTGCATAGTATTCCATGGTGTATATGTGCCACATTTTCCTTGTCCAGTCTATCATTAATGGGTATTTGGGTTGGTTCCAGGTCTTTGCTATTGTAAACAGCTACTCAATGAACATACGTGATGTGTCTTTATAATAGAATGATTTATAATCCTTTGGGTATATACGGAATATACCCAAATTTCTGGGTCAAACGGAATTTCTATTTCTAGATCCTTGAGGAATCCCCACACTGTCTTCCATAATGGTTGAACTAATTTATACTCCCATCAACAGTGTAAAAGTGTTCATGCCCCATTAATTTTTTTTTTTTTTTTTTTTTTTTTTTTTTGTATTTTTAGTAGAGACGGGGTTTCACCACATTGGCCAGGCTGGTCTCCAACTCCTGACCTCAGATGATCTGCCTGCCTTGGGCTCCCAAAGGGCTGGGAATACAGGCATAAGCCACCACGCCTGGCCCACACCCAGCTAATTTTTTTTTTTTTTTTTGAAGAGATGAGGTCTCAGTATGTTACCCAGACTGGTCTTGAAGTCCTGAGCTCAGGGGATGCTCCTGTCTTGGCCTCCCAAAGTGCTGGGATTACAGGTGTGAGCCACTGTGCCTGGCTAATCATTGACATTCTTGAGTACAAGCTAGTTATTTTGTAGACTGTCCTTCAATATGGCTTTCCTTGATTTTTTTTTGCAATAAAATTTAGGTTTTGTAATTTTGGCAGGAAAATAACAGAAATGATGTGCTCTTCTTAGTGCATCATAGCAGGTTCACATGATGCTGGCTGGTCCCCTTATTGGTGCTGAAGCACATTTTTTAAAATGAGGGATTTGAGTAATTTCAAACAGAATAAGAAATGTTTCTGCAGATGGTAGCAAGGGCTGTGATACATAGAAGGGACATCTGAAGGGGAGGACCAGGGCAAGGAAAAGGGACATCCAAGCCCGGCTAGAGCACAGAAGTGGAGCAATAACAATAATTATTACTAGTAATGAGGTATTATTTAATGAACACTTATGTGCCAGACACCATGAAAAGTATTAAAAAATATGTCATCTCCTTTAATCCTCTCATAATGGTATGAAGCATGATCTATTGTTATTCCATTTCACAGATGGGATAATAAAGATGAGGGAGGTGGGAAAGTGCAACAGTGGCCCCAGTTCTTCTCTCTTCCCTATATCTATTGCCTTTGCCATGTAACTTTGCTGTTCTTATCACAAAAGAGTCAGGGTATTGTAGGGGAGGAAAAGTATCTTTTCCTCACCTACTGCTAGGTTCATGGCTAAGGCCCTTGTAATGAAAGACGGTTTAAGAAGAGAAAAGCTTACACATTTATTTAAGATAAGTTTTACATGACACAGGAGCTTTCTAAGGAAAACTCAAAGAAACAAACTTGTATGTTTTTATGCTAAGTTTGATGTAGAAT
The DNA here is from genome assembly GCF_048565385.1 of Saimiri boliviensis. Lineage (NCBI taxonomy): Eukaryota > Metazoa > Chordata > Mammalia > Primates > Cebidae > Saimiri > Saimiri boliviensis. Next base: position 100,234,361 of record NC_133454.1, read on the forward strand.
GGACAGTCATAAAGACATATAATTGGACAAAGGGGTTATGATCTAACGGTAATAAACTGGAAAAACTTAGCAAGTCCTCTTTGCTCAGATTCTTCTCTGATACCCTTTGTCTTCAGAGATAAAGATGTTTCTTTCCTCCAGGTATAGGGAGGGCATCTTGTGAATGGGGGTCTTATATGACTTGCTTCAGGGGAAGGTCAGAAAATCTTTCTTATGTTTTGTGACCTACTTCAAGGCAGAAGGGTGAGAGGAAGATGAGAGTGACCTTCCTGCTTCTGTTGTTTCCTCAAATGCTAAGGTGCCATATTTTGGGGTAGTGTCCTGAACTCCATCACTATATTTTCTTACCTCTTGATACTGAGTTTGGCTGTGTGACTTCTTTTGACAAAAGGAAGGAGGCAAAAGTGACCATATGCCAGTTTGGAGCTTAGGTCTGAGAGGCTTTGCATGTTTCTGCTTGTTCTCTTGTGCCTCTGTCATTGCCAAGAGAAGAACATGTGGGCTCCCTCTGGTCCTGAGACAGGATGAGAGATGTGCAGAGCAGAGCTTTAGCATCCAAGCCCAGCCTATGTCAGCCAAACCCCAGTTGACTTGCAGCCTTGTAAGATATATAAAATGATTGTTAATTTAAGTCACTGTGTTTGGGAATGATTTGTTATGCAGCACTAGCTAACTGATACAAAGGACTTAATTAACTTGCCCATGGTCACACACTACAGTAGTCCCCACTTGTCCAGGGTTTTGCTTTCTGAGTACAATTCAATAAGATATTTTGATAGAGAGAGAGAGTCCACATTCATATAAATTTTATTACAGCATATTGTTATGCTTGTTCTATTTTATTAGTTATTGTTAATCTCTTACTGTGCCTAATTTATAAATTAAGGTTTATCATATGTACTTACGCATATATAGAAAAAAACATAGTATGTATGTATATAGTTCAATACTACATGAGGTTTCAGGCATCCACCAAGGGTCTTGAAAAGTATCTCCTGCAGATAAGGATGATACACAACTGTACTAAGTTGTGCAGCCAGATTCTGAAGACAAGTTTATATTCCATAAACTGTCATTTTAATCATCATGCTCTAGTTACATATTGCTGTATATTTTACACTTATGTGGATCTTTCCCAAGAATCCTTTTGTTGACTTTATCAAGTACATGTTTTCTTAGAGAATCAGTGGTCCTTAAAATGTTGAGGATCATTTAGAGATTCTGAGCCTGCTTTCCTTCTCCCTATCAAAACATCATGCAAACAAACACACAAGACTTCATGTAGTTTTGGGTGGTTTATGAGTCCCCCAAAGTTTTTTCACGAATCACTGAGAAATGTATAAACTACAGGTAAAGAATCCTGGTTCTACATCTGAATCTGACCCAGGTGGAACCTCCCTAATGGATAAAATCAAGATTTTTGATTATAAAATCGAGGTGGACAGACTCACTTGCTAGATTCTTCCCTTTCATTTGTGTAGCGTTTTCTGTATTTGATGACACCTGCTTTGTTGATCCTCATACCTCCTATTTCCAAAGCCCCTTGGTTACAGTCTAAAAACCAAAAACATCTTTGTGGTGATCTAGAAACAAGAGGGTTGTGCCAGAGTTGCTCTCCTGCCCGCTTTGCTTTGCCTTTGCCATAGCCTCTGCCTGCTTTGCTTGTGATTCTGGATTAAACTAGACCATATTTAGAATACCCCAGTCAGCCCCTCTTTCTTCCTTTCTGATAGGGCTTGCTGTTGGTTGCTGTCTCAGGCCCAGGATCCATGTGTCCAATCATGAATCGTTATCGAGCACATGGCATATGCCAGATAAAATGCTATGAATTAAAAAAAAAAATAGCAATAGCTGACATTCTTGAAAGCTTACTATATGCTAAGCATGGAGAAAAGTGCCTTTTATCCATCCTCTCACTGAATCCTTATACAAACCTAGGGAGGATGTTTACACTATTATCTTTTTTATAGTTAGGGAAGCTGTGACTAAGAGCTAAGTAAATGAGTGAAGAGTGGTGTCAGGACCTGAGCCCAGATTCCATAGCCGGTATTATCACCTACTGGCCTTCTTTAGCACTAAGTCTCTGGACTCCTCTATTCTTTGGGTCATCATTTATGCTACTAAAGCCAGAGTCTATGTCCTGGGATGATCTCCTAACTCCATTTGTTGCATAAGTTATAGCTCTCCTCACTCCCACTTTAGTCCCAGGAATGAATTTTTGTTTTGGTTTTCCTGCCCCATTTTGTTCCTACTACTTCAATTCACAGGAATTGGGCCCTTTCTCTGGGCCCCAGTATCACAGGCTGGCCCTGAAGAGATTTCTTGGTTGATAATTGGCTACCATCTGACCCCCAAATTACGCTGACTCTCAATCCACTACTAATGAGTCCCTGTGGAAGCCATCATATTGATGATTGTCATCATGAGATGCCCATGTCTTTTCTCTATGGGTTGCAACTGCGAGGAAAGGTTTCCTGGGTAGACTAGACCTGGGCTGATGGTTGAAAGCTGATAATCCGAAAGGCATGGGGAAAGAAGTCATTCATGAGTACAAGGATGAACTCCAAAGAGGCTGTTTCTAGGAACATAAACAAGTGTGGATTCAGTCATACAGTGATAGTTTGTGTCCACCATTTTGGTGAAATTTGTTCTTCAGGCAGTTGGATTTGCACAACGGCCCCCCCCCACCCCACACACACACAAAGAGGCTTAATTTATTAGACACATGCAGGCAATAGACAACTGTCTTTTAGGTAAATCTCACAAAGGGAGCTGATAAAGAAACACATTGTCCCTTTGCTAGAAAGAGAGGCGAAGTTGGTTGCTAAGAGGTCACCAAAGAAAGGCAAAGGCTTCTAAGGTTTTGCTTTGTTGTATTTTAACTCTTTCTGGTCAAATAAGGGCAAATGTTATCTAAGTGCTTAAGGAACAGCAAGTGAGATAGAAAGACCAGAAGTCAGGTAGCACTCCGGAAACCAGTGGTTCATTCATTCATTCACAGGGAAAAACTGAAGGTTCTTCCACCTGGGACTGAGGAATTGTAGTTTCAAAAGTGGTCAAAAGAAGCCAAGAAGAACCCTGTTGGTGATACTGGGAGGACTGGGACGCTGACAAACTTGCCGAAGTCTTCAGGGACAACAAACTATAACCCTCATCACCCAGGTCATTGCTGTCATGTCAGGAAGCTTGGTTAGTCACCTCAGACAATGTCGGCTGGGTCCTTAAGACCAACACAAGAACATATGAACCATCAAATCCTCAGTGTGTGGGAATGTGGGCCCAGGGTGGATTACAAGGGAGCTGGGAGGTTGTCAGTCAATCTGTTATAACTTTAAGGCCCCTGAGTTTTCCAAAGGCCTTAGGGTAGGAATGAAATTCAAGACAAGTAGCTGGATGCAGGTTTAAATATGCAGAGAATGACCCTAGCCTTCTCCATCTCCTCTGTCTTAGGGTATCCTACACTTGATGGGGCAATGGTATTTTTTTGGAGACAGTAAAAGTGAAGGTGGGGAGGGAAGATATTTATTTTAGCTTTCCTTTCCATCTCTACCAAGTGACACCAGCTTTCTATTAAAGGGAAGAAGCTGATTTTTATCTTGCCTCTTTTCTCTTAGGTTGAAAGTTTTAAAAATTGTCTAACTTCTGAGAAAAAATGCCCCAATCTGTTCTTTCTTTCTTTTTTAATGGTTCAATCTGTTCTTAAGGTCCAGAACTTCCCTGTTTTCCCACCAGACTTTGTTTGAAAGCTAAGAATAGCAAGCAAGATTCCTAAAGCAAAGTTAGGAGTAGCAGAACTAATTCCTTGACTCTCGAGAGCCTGTGGGCTGTAATATGCAAATAAATGCTAGAATGATCATTGATACACTAGAAAACTTCAACCCAAGGCATCTCTTGGTAGTTTTCTTTGACCTCCTACGTCCTTCAGGCCCATTGCAGAATTAAATGCTACCATATCTTTCATTCCATTGCACTGTGTGTGTGTTAATAGAATTTATCACATTGTATTGCAATCAGTTTATGACCTCCTTGAGAAGACAGACTGGATCTTCCTTCATTTCTGTGTGCCTGGAACCAAGTAGATGTTCAGTAATTAACTGTTGGTTGACTGACAAACATTTTCATGTACCTGCCAGAATCAAACTTCTTTTGAAATAAATATATAAAACATAAACTTTGATAGAGATGCTCTTTTCATTTATCTTCTTCTCAAGTTTTCCTTTAAAACACTTCATATTGCTTTCCAACAGATCACATTATTTTCTCCTGGGAGTCTGGACAAACCTCTTCTCTATTTCCTGTCAAAGATGAATTCCCTCTTATGGCATTCTTAGAGGTATAGCACAGTCATTTAAAAATCATTTTAAAAATGAAGTAAACTCCACTAACATATCTGACATATCTGCTAATATTATAAGACTCAGATTCTATAAAAGCTTTTTTTATAAAAAGCACCTTATTGATTAGTATAATGTATTTATATGATACATGTATCATGAATTTATATAATACTGACCAATGAGGTGCTTTTTAGAAAAGAGGATTCAATTAATTCTTTACAGAGATGGTTTTTCACTCATCAATGGATTTTCTCTACTACTTTTTTCATAGGGATACTATGAGGTGATAAGAATAAGCTTTGACCTTAGAGTTCATCTGGACTCTAGAGTCCTCCATGTTTTTATAAAAATACATCAGGGTTACAGAATTAATCACCATTGTGCCTTGTCCAGGGCCCCAGGGATCAGTATATAAGGAAGTTGTGTCCATTCTTCAAGAACAGAGACATCTCATCTAGGGATTAAGAGTATGTGACAGATTAAGGAAGTTTATCCCTTTAAGCATGAAATCTTTTCTATTATTTTAACAATCTTAGATGGAAATCTCTTTCAAATGCATTACACGCTTACCCATCTTCCTTTTCTGTCTTTTCCTTGCTTATTTCCTAAGTTCTCAGTACTGCACATAGTTTATTCTTTTCCTAGGGGCTCAGGGCAACATTGCAGCTGAGGCTGGCCATTCTACAAGGCAGCCCCAGGGTTCTCCATTCTAGAAACTCATCTGGAATTGTTCACCTTTCCTACCTCTCCCCAACTCACCAAAATGGAAATAATATTATTTTTGCTGATCATAGGAATAACAGGGATTATTGAAATTTAAAAAGAATATAGGGCTATATAAAGTGGAAAGATAACAATTGGGAATGTATCCTTTGGGAATTTTTAAATGCATAAAAACACACACTACTCGTTAACTGTATGACCTTGGTATTAACTGCAAGCTCAAGAACCTTCCTTTCCTTGCTCCTGTTTCCTAGTCTATAAACCAGTGCTCATAGCAACGTTACAGGATTGTTTTGAGGGTCAGCTGAGCAGTTAGTAGAGTAGCTGGCATATAGCAAGTGTTAATAAATGTTTATTCTTTCCCCTAACCTTCCCTTTGGTAAATTATTTTGAGATAATATAGTTTAAAATATTAGTTCTGTGGGCTCTTTCTCCAGTGCTGTCAGTGAACATTTATTGACATGTGACCATGTGTAGTAATGACAACATGAGTGAATATATTTCGTGTGCCAAGTTATCTGTTTTAATTCTCACATCTCCTATAGTGCAACACCTATTGTCTGCCTCTTTCACAGATGATGAAACTGAGGCTTGGTGAGACCAAGTAACTTGGCAAGGTTACAACGTTAGAGCCAGTGGTGGGTAGAGCCAGGAATGACATGGAGAAAATCTGACACCAAATCCTGTGTGCTCAATGGCCACATTATTTTGCCTCCCAATAGACTGAGATAATATAAGACAGAAGGGTGTCAAGCTGGGGAGATAAAATATGCAGATGTGCATAGCTCACTAATTCCCAAACACAGGTACCTATTCTCTCCTGGGCTTATCTTGCCCCATGGTGTAAAGGAGGTTTCACATAGCTGACTCCCTCTGCTCCATGTTGGACCTGACACTTTCCTAGCGTGGATGCTCCACTCTTACTGCAACTGACCTACACTAACTGAACTCTCCTCTATCAATGCAATCTCCATACTCCCTTCAGCTAGCGGCTCCACTGCTCCTCTTGGACCTGGAATCTCAGCTTCATGCTTCCCTTTCTTGGCTTCTCTTCTCTTCTGTCACCCCGTTGTCCTTTCTTTCCTTTGAAAGGACTTCTAGTTCAGTGGTTAACCTACATTTCTCATCAGTTCTCTAGGTCAAGCCTTCATGACCTATGCTTAGATAGTAATGAGCTTCACCACTACTTTTTGAAAAATCCAGTTTCTCTAGATCCATAGAAACACAAATATTTGGAACTAGAAGACTTTTAGGAGATCATCTGCCTAGATTTTCAAAAAATGTGTCTCCAGAATCTGACTTTCTCATTTAAGACTCAACTCAAGAGGCACTTCCTTCATGCCACTGACTCTGGCTCCTTAGGGAACCTGTGCTCTGGGTAACATTCATTCTGCTTGCTCAGCTGGGTGTAGGGACCAGGTGTTCTCAATTCCACCCCACAACACCCAGCACAGGGCCATGTACACAAAATTTGTCCAATAGATAGCTATTAATTGATGAGCTGGTGAAGCAGACAATTGCCTAAATTAAGAGGGTACCGTAGGGACTGCAGTAATTAGGAAAGACTTCATGAAAAATTAAGATGTGTGGTGGTGGGCTTTAGAGGATGAGCATTCTGATTTATTTTATTTACTTTTGGCCAGAAACAAAAATCAGATCTCCAAGAGGATTTTTTGCTTTGCTTTGAGGTGGTCTGGGAGATCTGGGGAGACATGGCTTTCTCACGGTTGCTGACTCCCAGATGTGTGTCTCCAGATGAAGCCTGCCACTTGAACTCCAGATGTGTCCATCCAACTGCCTGCTTGACAATTCCATGTCATAGACATCCCACATTCCTCATGTCCTGGACCATCACTGCCTTTCCTCTTTCCATCTGCTCCACCTGAGGTCTTTCTCATCTTGGCTAATGGTACCTCTATCTTCCTGCTTGCCTAGACCCTGAACCCCAGAGCCATCCTTGACTGGCCTTATGCACTTGACATCCAAATCAACAAAAAATCCTATCAGTTCTACCTTCAAAATATGTCCAGAATCTGACTTCTTATCCCTTTTACTGCTCCCTTCTAATGGGCCCCCCTACTTTCCTTCTCACCAACCCTATTTTCAACACAGCAGCCAAAGTGAATCTTAGTAAAATATAAGCAAGATCATGTTACTGCTTGGCTCCAGACCCTGTAGTGGCTCCCTGTTTCTATCAGAGAAAACCCAGAGGCCTACAATGGTTACACAATCTGGGGTCCCCAGGACCTCTCTGATCTCATATCTTACCACTCTTCCTTGGCTTATTCTTCTCCAGGCACACCGGGCATCTTCTTACCTTTCAAGGCTGCTTGGGATGTGGAACTTGCTGCTCCCTCTTCCTGAACCCTTCCTCCCCTATGTATCTGCTGGACTGATTCTCACATCCTTCAAGTCTTTTCTTACATGTAGGGTGACCATATGTCCTTGTTTGCCCAGAACAGTCCCAGTTTGCACCTGCTGTCCCAGCATAATTATGAATAGCTTCCTTTTGTTCTGTTAAATGTTTTTCAGTTTGGATGATAAATTATATGTTTACTCTACTCGAATGTCAGGTTCTCAATGAGTCCTAACCACTTCACTTAAAGTTTACCCTCCAAACCAACCATTGGCATTCCCATTTACCCTTATCCTATTCTATTTTTGCCATTACAATGATCACTCTGTAACCTGTTATACAATTTGATTATTTGGTATGCTTATCAATTATTGTTCATCTCCCTCACTAGAATGTATATTCCACCAAAGGAGGAATTTTTGTCTATTTTGTTCATTGGTAATACCCCTGTCACCTTTCTACTGCATGGCAGGAGTTTGAAAGCATTTGATTAATGCAATCATTTTGGAAAGCAAAAAAAAAAAAAAAAGTGTGATTTCTTAGATCTTCACATAATTTATGAGGAAAGCAAGGCTGAATATTTGTGTGATGTCAAACTGACACAAAATCCAGGAGGTATGCTTGTTGTACCGACCTGCTTGAGAAGGACTTGGAAGTCGTTTATTAAAATCAGCATCCTATCTCGATGCACTGGGTTAGGAGCCTCTTCAGCGCAGAAAACGAGGGTGAAGAAAGGGATGAGAAGACAATTTTACTGGGGATCCAAGATAACTGTCATAAAACTTCACTGTGAACTTTCTAGCATCCAAGCAAAAGGGAAAAGATCAGGTTACATAAAAAAGAAAGGCATTTATTTAAAGGACACATATGGCTCCAACTTTATGTTTCAAGAAGAAATCATCGTGTTGGCTCCTTTTAATTGGTGGTGTGCATTGGGCATGTTGATTTTTTTTTTTAAGTGGGAGTAACCACACACCTTGTGCCCAGGATAGTCACAGTTTATACCTGCTGTCCCAGGGAAATTGTTAATATTCAACGTGTCTTGGTTTGGACGATATATTATGAGGTCACACTGTAAAGGACATTGAATGACGTGACAGATATGACTTTTGTCTCTACAGAGGGGATGCAGACAGTTTCCTCATATGACCTTTGGAAAGCCCAAGGCTATAAGGATAAGCCTTGTTCCCTTGAGAATCAAGACACTCTTTGAGTAGCACGCAGTTTCATACTTGCTCAGGATCAATTCAAATTTAGGGAATTCCACAGTCAAGAAGCTCCTGAAGCTCCAGTTGCCTCTGGATGTTTCCTGCCAGGACCCTCATTTACCAAGCACTTCAATCACAGTGCCCCTTCTAGGTTCATTTGCTCATTCTGGGCCTTTGCGAGAGGTTGGTAAGGTCAGAGTTTTTGCTGGATCTGTTGGGGTGCTGGAGAAGTTTCCTCATAGATTTATAAGCCTCTTTAATGTGGGCTGAACTGTGCCTTCCCATCCACCAATAAGATTTTTTTAGATGATAATATAATTTTGACCCCCATATGCTACATTTACAAACTATAGATTTCCCATGAAAAGTCAATTTCTTCATTCTACCATGTTCGGTTGGATAATACCTAAAAACAACCACAAAGCCACCTGGGTAAACACAAGTCATTTTCTAAAAAGCTAGTCTCACAATTGTCTGGGTTTACAGTGCTTTATGAATTTTGGACTGGGAGGGGAAAGACCTGGTTCTTTGTCTTGGCTCTGCTGCTCTTTTGCCTCTCTGAGCCTTTATCTCCTCATATGAAGGAGAGGATATGAACTCCATTTCGACAGTACCTTGTAGTTCGATTGCTGTAATTCTTCTGTAGAGCTGTTTGTTTAGAACGTCTCAGCACTGTTGACAGGAATCTTCAGAACACCTGGTCTTCTGGGCTGTTGACATCAAGGGCTCCTCAGAGCTCAACTTGCAGGGCCAGCCTGAGGCCTGTGAGAAGGCAGAGAGAGCAGGACTATATCCTTTGTCCCTAATCCCCACCTTGCCACTTCCCTTTTGCATGGCTCAGAAGGTGTCTTAGTCCCTAGCTGGGCAGCTATAACAAACGACCACAGACTGGGTGGCTTAGAAACAATGGAAAGTTATTTCTCACCCTTACGGAAGCTGGAAAGTCCAATATCAAGGGATCAGCAGATTCAGTGTCTGGCAAGGGCCTGCTTCCTGGTTCATAGAAAGCCTTCTCACTGAGTCCTCACATGGCAGAAGGGGCAAGGGAGCTCTCCAGGGTCTCTCATGGAAGGACATTAATCCTATTTATGAGGGCTCCATCCTCATGATCTAATCACCTCCCAAACACGCTACCTCCAACTGGGGATTAGGTTTCAACATACCAATTTTGGAGGGACACAAATATTTGGCCTATAGCAGGAGGGTCCTTCAACAGTAACAAGTTAGGTCAGAACTAGCTTCTTGGGAAGTTGCAAACCTCAAGAGTTCTTGTGGTCACTTCTCTTTCCCCATCCATTAGTAAGAATGGATACAGTATATCCACCACAAAAATGAATTACCTGTTTTGAGCACTGAGCATGTGCCATGCATGGTGCTAAGCATTTTGCCACATTTAATTGTCACAATGACCCCTGAGGCAGACTGATAGTTTTTCTCATTTTGTGAGTGAGGCCCTTAGTCTCGGGGAGATGAAGACTTGCCAAAGGCCATGTGGTTAGGATGTAGCCATGTAGCATTCCTGCCCAGGTCTGTGTGGCTCTGAAGTGCACATAGGTAAAGCAACGTAAGCTGCTGAATTACATCTGTTGTCTTCCAAATGGCAGCCATTAATCTGATACATGAAGCATGAGCCAATGGGAGAAACCACTAATCTGCCATTGCCTCTAACCTAACATGACCAGTGAGGTAATTTCAGGTTAGCTTGAAGAGGGGAGAAAGAAGAGATGCCCTTCAGAGCTGTACTGCTCAGAGGGCTCTAAGGTCACACAACGGAAGCCAGCAGCACCGGGCTTGTGAGGAAGAAGGATCCAGCTCCTTTGTCCCTCAGAGTGGGCCAGGGCTGAACTGTGAAGATGGGTCTGACACCCTCTCTTCTCACGTCAGCTCCCAGATTACTTCCAATTTGAAAGCCACTGAAGTGGACGCAAAAGGCAACAGAGCCTGAGGCCTTGGCACCTCTGCCCATCCTGCAAAGGTCAGCACAGTCTTATCTAGAACGCAGCTGAGGAGGCAATTTCCTGGAACACTCTGGGCTAGGAGACACTTTCTCCCTCTTCTCCCTTTCGTCTTTCTCCTGCATTCCCATTCAGGACCTTGTGCTGGTGAAGTCTTTGAAGGAGGGGGACACAGCCTGGGGGAACCGGCAGGGGAAGAGGGCAGGAGGAGGGAGGGCTATGTCTGATCTGGTCTGCTCTCCCTCTCCAGTCCCGCATAACATGCCTTCACCTGGAAGCCTCCTAACCTGAAGTACAAATGAGACCCCCTGGGATCCCAAAATAGCTCCCCTCACTGCTGCACAGCATCCATTTATAGCACAGCCTCCCTGCAGCCCCCGGCTGCCTCCGAGACGCGCTTCTGAGGTCAGCGCCCATCAACACCAGGCTCAATGTCGTTGGAGTACAGAACTGTTCATAAAGAACCTATTATGGCCTTGTCACTGTTTTTCAGGACTCGCCCCAACCCTCAGAGACTTTAAAGGGCCAAATTTACTTTGACCGAGAGCCAGACCACGTTTTGTCCAACAATAACCCAGAAGCAGGTCAGATTCCATCCCCTATGCCCGGCAGCAGGTGAGGACGTCGCACTTGGTGGCAGCAGGACAAACAGTGCTGAAGTTGTGCCTGGGTCTCAGGCCAAGTAACTCGGACACCCCCAGGGAAGATTGACCATTGGGCTTTATGTATGTACACGTTCTTTTATTAGCAATAAAACTCAGGCTATTAATTGACTTTCTCCACTCACGTTATTCATACATATTCTGAATGTCAAATTATAAAACAAAGAGAAAGAGCCGCAACCCCAACGAGCTGTGTTCTTTCCGTATTTCCTCTTCATACTCCATCTAAAACTAATGAACTTTGACCCACCATCTCTCACATGGCTTATTTAGAAAGGGCCCAAAATAGTCCATGAACTAAGTATATTTGGCTTTTTCACTGTCAATCCTAAGTAGAGCCACGAGGGCAGGAGTGACCCTGGTTGGCCTCTCAAGTGGTAGTGAGGCTCCTGCTTTCTGCAAACAGCCACTGGAGCTTGTCTTCATGAAATATTGTTTTTGTTAAAGCAAACTTAGGCCTTATCTGGAGCTTGTCCAGGACAATTCTCTAAAGTCAGAGTCTTCCTTTCTAAAGTCACTGAGCAAGAGCAAGTCTTTGCGGACCTACCCTATCAGAGTAGAGGCCTGATGTGAGCTTACAAAACTTAGGCCATTGACTGCACATGGTTGCAAGCTAAGGCATCAGAGCCCCTCTATCTCAGGGCAGCGGGTGGGGGAGGGACAAGAACGTATGTCCTGGGGCCACACAGCTTGTATTTCTGCCACATTTCCATTAAATGCCAGGTGTGTGGCTCTCAAATAAGCCACTCTGTTCCTGCATGTCTGTGATCCTGTCTGTGGAGGAGGTATGGTGACAGTTTGCTGACATGAGATCTTCCCATATGGCACATGATACATATAAATCACTCGGATTAACCATCGTTATTATTTTGACAGGGAAACAAACCATATTTATTTTCTAGCCAATGCTTTTAAAAAAATTAAACAGATGCTACCACTCGTCATAAGGCCAATGATAAAGCGGCCTTCTCCTCTCCTTCTCATTATGCTGTCTCCTTCATCTCTCAGAATCTTTTTCATTATCATTGTCACTAAAAGCATTCAGGGTTGGATCAGCAGATGTTGCCTAAAAAAACGACAAGGAAGAAAAAGAAAAGCAAACTAACTCACATGCATATGAAACAGAACTTTCTTTTTCTGTAAGCAAACTTGAAAATTTTTTTTTGTACTTTGAGCTCTCACCCTGGTAAACAAAAAAAAATCATAGTCACAGTCAATCTAGGACCTTTCCTTTCAAAGCAGGAATTGGATTTTTATTCTGGGGTGAGGAGTGGAGGAGGGGAAATCAGTTTGGAAATTGGGACCTCTGGTCTTCAGCCACCGTCATGCAGCCTCTCTTGCATCCACCGTGAAGTTTTTGTTTCCTCTGGGATTTGAATGCTTGTTCGTGAGGGTCACTTTTGCAAACCGCTCATTTGACTTCAAGGCTCTTCTGGTTTGGCGTTTTCTCGGTGGCTTTCATGGGGCTGCAGTAGCCTCGGGGAGCTGTTTGAGGTTCTGTATCATCTCTTTGCCATTCTTGGGATCTCCTCCAACCCCACGACATTCTGTGATCTGTGGGAACTCTGCAAGAAGAGTCTCAGACCTGCTTGTCTAGACATGACCACACCTGCACATGATTTGGCGCAAGGAAACACTGAAGCATGGAATTTTCCTACGATCTACTCAAGAACAGGCATGGTCCCTTCCCTATCACATATCTTAACGTTGGACCACGGCACAGGGCACTTCCTCAGGTACCAGTTGGCAGCTACTCTCACTGTTTCTTCTTCTCTTATTCTTTCTCCCCTAGCTTCTGACACCTTTCACCTAGGGATAAGAAAAACTGAACATGGGTATTTCTTGTTTTCTTTGAAATACAATTTGATGTTTAGAAAAGTTTTAGGTTTACAGCCAAACGGAACAGAAAGTACAGAGATGTTTCATCTATCCCCTGCCCTCATGCATGCAGAGCCTCTCCCACTGTCAACATCCTGCACCAGAGTGGTACATTTGTTGCAGCTGATGAACCTGCACTGATGTGTCGTTATCACCCAAAGTCTACAGTTTACATTACGGTTCACCCTGGGTATTGTACATTCTATGGGTTTGACAAATGCATAATGACATGAATCCATCATCAGAGTATCATACAGAATAGTGTTCCCGGCCTAAGCATCCATCCTCTGTGATCTGCCCACTCCATTCTTCCTCCCTGCCAATCCCTGGCAACCACTGATTGTTTTACTATTTCCATAGTTTTGCCTTTTCCAGAATGTCATATAATTGGAATCACACAGTATGTAGCTGTTTCAGATTTGCTTCTTTCACTTAGTAAGGTACATTTAAGGTTCTTCCATGTCTTTTCATAGCTTGATAGCTCATTTCTTGTTAGTGCTGAATAATACTCCATCGTCTGGATGTACCACAGTTTATTCATTCATCCACTGAAGGACATCTTGATTGCTTTCCATTTTTGGGAATTTATGAATAAAACTTCTATAATTGGCCAGGTGTGGTGGCTCACGCCTTTAATCCCAGCACTTTGGGAGGCCAAGGTGAGGAGTTCCAGACCAGCCTGGCCAACATGGTGAAACTCTGTCTCTATCAAAAATACAAAAATTATCCAGGCATGGTGGCATGCATCTGTGGTCCCATCTACTCAGGAGGCTGAGGTAGGAGAATCACTTGAACCCGGAAGACAGAGTTTCCAGTGAGTTGAGATTGCACCATTGCACTCCAGTCTGGGCAACAGAGCAAGACTCCATCTCAAAAACAAAAACGAAAACAAAAACTTCTATAATCATCCATGTGCAGACTTTTGTCTTCAACTTTTAGGGGCAAATAGCAACGAGCAAGTGTCTTAGTTTATTTCATGCTGCTGTAACCAAGTACCACGGGCTGAGTAATTTATAATAACATAGATATATCTTTGGATCATGGTTCTTGAGGCTGGGAAGTCCAAGGCCATTGGCTGGGCATCAGATGAAGGCTTTCTAGCCACATCATCCCATGGTGGAAGACAAGAGGGTGAGGGAGAGACAGAAAGAGAGGAGAAAGGGGGAGAGTGCTGAACCTAACCTTTTATCAGAAACCTACTCCCATGATAACAGCATTAATGCCTTCACGATGGCAGAGGCCTCCTTATCTAATCACCTCTTAAAAGTTCCATCTCTCAGCACTCATGCTAGGGATTAAGTTTCCAACACATGAATATTGGAGGACACATGCAAGCCATAGCAGTATGATTGCTGGATAATAATTTATGTCTTGAAATCTACTCTTTATGTCACACATTGAATAAGCCCTTCAGGGACCTAGATTTGTTCTTTATATTGAAAAATGTCAAAAAGTTAAAGAAACAGTATATGAACCCCTGTGTACTCATCACTTGGCTTCTGTAATTATGAATACACGGCCAATCTTGTTTCATTTCTATCCCTACCCACTTGTCTGATTGTTTTGAATAAAATTCAACATATTATATACCATTTCACCTTAGCTCTAAAAGATAAAGATTTTTTTTGAAATACATAACCGTAAAACCATTGTTTTACCCTAAAGACAAAACCAAATCAATAATTTCTTAATATTGAATATCCAGGCAATGTTCACATTTCCTCAGTTGTCTTATCTATTTTTTGTAGTTTATTGTTCAAGCCAGGATCAAAATAAGTTCCACATACTGCAATTGTTTGACATGTATGCTGTATTAGTCTGCTCAGGCTGCCATTACAAAATACAATACCATAGGATGGGTGGTTAAACAACAGTTTTTTGTTGTTGTTGTTTGTTTGTTTGTTTGTTTGTTTGTTTGTTTTACACTTCTGAAGGCTAAGAAGTTCAAGATCAAGGTCCCAGCAGATTTCTGGTGAGGGCTGGCTTCCTAGCTTACAGAAGGCCACCTTCTCTCTTTGTCCTCACATGGCCTTCATCGCTTCCCTCTGTTCACATGGCCCTCCTCCCTTCCCCCACCCTCTTTCCTTCTTTCCTTCCTTCATTCTCCCCGCTTTTTCCCTCCTTCCCTCCTTCCTTCCTTTCTTCCTTCCTTCCTTCCTCTGTTTCTCTGTCTTACTCTTTCTTTCTTACTTTCTTTCTTGGGTCTCACTTGCCTGCCCAGGCTGGAGTGCTGGAGAGTGGTGGTGCAAACATACTCACTGCAACTTCGACTTCAAGTGATCCACCCACCTCAGCCTCTGGAGTAGCTGAGACTATAGGCATGCACCATCACACCTGGCTATTTATTTATTTGTGTGTGTGTGTGTGTGTGTGTGTGTGTGTGTGTGTGTAGAGACAGGGTCTCACCATGCTGCCCAGGCTGGTCTTGAACTGGTTTCAAATGATCCAACCACCTCAGCCTCTCAATGTGCTGGGATTACAGGTGTAAGCCACCATGCCTGGCCCACCTGGCCTTTCTTAGATGAATATGCATGGAGAGAGAGAGAGAATGGTGTGGGTGGGGCATCGCATTCTCTTCTTAGAAGACCAGTAATCTGACCCGGCACAGTGGTTCACGCCTGTAATTTCAGCACTTTGGGAGGCAGGCGTATCACCTAAGGTCAGGAGTTCGAGACCACCCTGGCCAACATAGTGAAACCCCATCTTAGTAAAAATACAAAAATCAGACAGGTTTGGTGGCACATTTCTGTAATCCCAGCTACTCAGGAGGCTGAGTCAGGAGAATCACTTGAACCCAGGAGGCGAAGATTGCAGTGACCTGAGATTGCACCATTGCACTCCAACCTGGCACCAAGAGTGAAACTAAGTCTCAAAAATAAAAAATAAAAAATAAAAAAAGAAGACC
Source organism: Saimiri boliviensis (assembly GCF_048565385.1). NCBI lineage: Eukaryota > Metazoa > Chordata > Mammalia > Primates > Cebidae > Saimiri > Saimiri boliviensis. The sequence goes on from NC_133454.1 coordinate 100,250,385, forward strand.
AGAAAGAAGACCTTATGACCTCACTCTTAATCTTGATTACCCCCTAAAAGCCCTGTCTCCTAGTACAGTCACACTGGGGCTTAAGGCTTCAACATACGAATGTTGGGGACAGAGAATTCAGTTTGTAGTAAATATCTTTTAGGTGTCTTTCAATCAGTAGATCTTCCCACTCTTCCTCATTTGACCCCTCCTTCATTAATTTTGCTGGTGGAGTTTCCCACAGTTTGGATTTTACTGCTTGCAGCTCTGTGGTGGCGTGGTAACATATTCCTCTACACTGCGTGTAAACCGGTAGTCAGATGAAGAGGGGCGGTTAGGTTGTCAGAAGTGCTTCCTAGGTGAAGAGGCAGGTTTGTATCAGGCGGCACTATTCCACAGGAGTCCCTGTTTCTGTGAAGTTAGCAGCCCTTGGTGATTATTGCCATATTCATTATTCTATTAGAGGTTACAAAATGGTGATTTTTCTAATTTTATTATTCCTTATTTATTACCAAAAGTAATTCAATAAAATGAAACTCCTTTGTATCAACTATTTGGTTATGCTGAGACATACATAGTGCAAACAGAAAAGGTAGAATAGAGCATGCGCAGTGGCTCACACTTGTTATACCAGCACTTTGGGAGGCCAAGGCAGCTGGATCACCTGAGCCCAGCAGTTCGAGACTAGCCTCAGCAACATGGCAAAATCCCATCTTTACAAAAGGTTTACAAATTAGCTGGGCATGGTGGTGCACGACTGTAGTTCCAGCTACTCTGGAGGCTGAGGTGGAAAGATGGCTTAAGCCTGGGCAGTTGAGGCTGCAGTGAGCCATAATGGTGCCTGGCGTCACAGCACTCTAGCTTGGGTGAGAGAGCAAGACCTGTCTCAAAAGAAAGGAAAAAAGGAAAGGAAAGGAAAGGAAAAAGGAGAAAGGGGAAAGGGAAGGAAGGAAAACAAAAGGAAAGAAAAAGAACAAATGCTTGATTACTGGATTCTTAACTTTTTTAAAAAATCTAGTTTCCAATGAATTATTACCTAGCATCTTCCAAAGTTAACTTAAAAAAAAAAAGATAACTAAAAGCTCATGAATTTAAATATACCTGAAGTATCAAAATCCATTAAGGTTATTTTTATGGAACCTCATATTGTCCCATCTCTGGCCAATGAGATCTTCTTTCAAGTTGGCCCCTGACTCTTTTTGACACGACCCCTGTAACCTGTGATACCGTAGCTGCTGTTTGGTTTGATAAAATGTTTTCAAGCCCTTGTATGTTTCTTGTCTCTGCCCTGGAATCAGCCATTTCTCTAAGGATCCCTGGTTCTTTTCATTGGGAAATGGTGATTCAAAACCACACCCTTGGCACTAGGAGTGGGTACTAGATTGGTTATTGTTTCCAGGTCTTTTTGGTGGAAAAGGAAGGGATAGAGAGAAATAACAACATAAATCGATACTGATACATTATTTCAAATTCGAGAATACAGGGTTTCTATTTCACTGCATCTATCTTGCTTCTCTTTCTCTTTTGTACTCCAAATTCTGGTTCCCAAGGACACCAACATAATTACTCATTTGTTTTAATCTGTAATACATATTAGAACATGAGTGTTAGAGTACCAACTCCACCATCAATAATACAACGATAGAAAATTGTTTCAGGTGTCTTTTTTTTCTTCTTTTTCACTTTTTTTTTTTTGCCTTTGGGTGATATCCCATGAGGGATGTACAGTCAAATTACTATGTTTTAAGACCCTAAGTCAGACTTTTGCCACTGAAAAGCTTTGCCTTCTAAAACACCAAAGCTGACAATTAGACTCTTTTGTTCTCCTGTCTGGAGCAGCCCTACCTTAGACAATACAGTGGATGCTGGGGGAGGAGGTAAGGGTGCACATGTACAGAATCTGTGTGAATTCTCAGTGATGGAGGTTGTGGGCAAAATTACCTCTCAGTTTCTCACTTAGAACTGAACATGTAGTTTATCACTTGGTCAATACTAGCCATTTGATACATATGTAAATTAATTAGACTTGCCCGCTAATGGCTCTAGCCCGGACATATAAACTGGCAGTAATTTCTGCAGATAGTGAGGCTGGAGTAGATGTTTCTCTGGATCCTAGCTGCCTTGTTTCCAGGTAGAATGTTTCCTGTTGAAGAGCTATGGTGCCTGGTGCTGAGACTTGGTGAGGCCCTTAGGAAGCTTAAGTCATCACAAGGCAAAGCGCATCCCTCTTGAGCCATCTGCTTTTGACTTTTTATATAATCTGATTCAAAGTTTTCACCTTTGTTGAGGGTAGGACTTAACAGTTTATTAATTAGCAATTATTTTATAGTCACTATGTTAGCACAAACATAATAGTTATACCAACATACATATATTGCATATATAAATATGTGTTACTTATCATTTTCTCTTTAGTCACTAGCCATGAGTTGCATCATCTACAGAGCCACTCAGGGCATGGCTGAGTTCTGACTGAGTTCTGAACTCATGGCTGAGTTCTCACAAGTGCAAGATTTGCTTGGTCAAAAGTTTGCTCAGAGACATCCTTACACAAGTCTTTTTTTGTGTGTTTTAAATTTTACAGAGTGCATAATAGCTTTTATTTGTTCTAACCAGGTATCTGACAAGGACCCCATCAGTTGATTTTGCAGATGAAATGCTTCAAAGCACAATGGCCTTTCTCTAAAAGCCAGCTTGAAACCCACATGTTTATATTGCATGTTGTGTTCAAAGTGCACTTGAATGAGTGGAGTGGGAACAGCCAATCACCCAGGTTCTGCCTGATCTTGTTGGGCAGGAAAGATGTTCCATGGTACTTGAACATGGGAGACTCTAGGTGACACCTCGGCTTTCCCTCCTGCAGGTAGCATCAGCATTGGGCACTTTCGTGGAGGAGAAATGGTCTGAGAGGTAGAGGGCCTGGGTACCAGTTTTGGCTGTCCTACTGAAGAGCTGTATTCCCTTGGGAAAGTGCCTATTCATTTGGTTCTCAATTCCTTACTTCTTTTTCTTTAAACTTAAAAAAAAAGTTTGATTGATTGATTTTTATTATATTTTAAGTTCTGGGATACATATGCAGAATGTGCAGGTTTGTAACATGTGCATATACGTGCCATGGTGGTTTGCTGTATCCACCACCGCGTCATCTATGTAAGTTATTTCTCTTGATGCTATCCCTCTCCAATCCCCCCACTCCTTGATATCCTTCCCCTGGTCCCTCACCCCCCTGGTGTGTGATGTTCCCCTCACTATGTCCATGTGTTCTTGTTGTTCAACACCCACTCATGAGTGAGAACATATGGTGTTTGGTTTTCTGTTCTTGTGTTAGTTTGCTGAGAATGATGGTTTCCAGCTTCATCCATGTCCCTGCAAAGGACATTAACTCATCCTTTATTATGACTGCATAGTATTCCATGGTGTATATGTGCCACATTTTCTTTTACCAGTCTATCACTGATGGGCATTTGGGTTGGTTCCAAGTCTTTGCTATTGTGAACAGTGCTGCAGTAAACAAATGTATACATGTGTCTTTATAGTAGAATGATTTATAATCCTTTGGGTATATACCCAGGAATGGGATTGCTTGGTCAAATGGTATGTCTATTTCTAGATTCTTGAGGAATGGCCACACTGTCTTCCACAATGGTTGAACTAATTTACACTTCCACCAACAGTGGAAAATTGTTCCTATTTCTTAACATCCTCTCCAGCATCTGTTGTCTCCAGATTTTTTGATGATCGCCATTCCAACTGGCATGAGATGGTATCTCAATGTGATTTTGATTTGCATTTCTCTAATGACCAGTCATGAGCTTTTTAAATGTTTGTTGGCTGCACAAATTTCTTCTTTTGAGAAGTGTGTGTTCATATTCTTTGCCCACTTTTTGATGGGGCTTTTTTTTTTTTTTTTTTTTGTTGTTGTTGTTTTGTAAATTTGTTTCTTTGTAGATTCTGGATATTAGCCCTTTGTCAGATGGGTAGATTGCAAAATTTTTTTCTCATTCTGTTGGTTGCCAGTTTACTCTAATGATAGTTTCTTTTGCTGTGCAGAAGCTCTGGAGTTTAATTAGATCCCATTTGTCTATTTTGGCTTTTGCTGCCATTACTTTTGGGGTTTTAGTAATGAAGTCTTTGCACATGCCTATGTCCTGAACGATACTGCCTAGATTTTCTTCTAGGATTTTTATGGTGTTAGGTCTTATGTTTAAATCTTTAATTAATCTGGAGTTGTTAATTTTTGTATAAGATGTAAGGAAGAGATCCAGTTTCAGCTTTCTGCATATGGCTAGCCAGTTTTCCCAACACCATTTATTAAATAGGGAATCCTTTCTCCATTGCTTATTTTTGGCAGTTTTGTCAAAGATCAGATGGTTGTAGATGTGTGATATTATTTCTATGGCCTCTGTTCTGTTCCATTTGTCTATATCTCTGTTTTGTGGTCTATACCAGTACCATGCTGTTTTGATTACTATAGCCTTGTAGTATAATTTGAAGTCAAGTAGCATGATGCCTCCAGCTTTTTTTTTCCTTAGGATTGTCTTGGCTATCCAGGCTCTTTTTTGGTTCCATATGAAGTTTAAGATGCTTTTCCCAATTCTGTGAAGAGTCAATGGTAGCTTGATGGGGATATCATTGAATCTATAAATTACTTTGGGCATATGGTCATTTTCATGATACTGATTCTTCCTAACCATGAGCATGGAATGCTTTTCTATCTGTTTGTGTCCTCTCTTATTTCCTTGAGCAGTGGTTTGTAGTACTTGAAGAGGTAATTCACATCCCTTGTTAGTTGTATTCCTAGGTATTTTATTACCTTTGTAGCTATTGTTAATGGGAGTTCACTCATGATTTGGCTCTTTATTTGTTGTTGGTGTACAGGAATGCTTGTGATTTTTGCACATCGAATCAATAAGTCCAGGAGCTAGGTTTTTTTTAAAAAAGATCAACAAAATAGATAGACTGCTAGCCAAACTAATAAAGAAGAAAAGAGAGAAGAATCAAATAAATTCAGTAAAAAATGATCAAGGGGATATCACCACCAATCCCACAGAAATACAAACTACCATCAGAGATTACTACAAACACCTCTATGCAAATAAACCAGTATCTCTAGAAGAAATAGATAAATTCCTGGACACTTGCAACTTCCCAGACTAAACCAGGAAGAAGTTGAATATCTGAATAGACCAATGACAGGGTCTGAAATTGAGGCAGCAATTAATAGCCTACCAACCAAAAAAAGTTCAGGACCAGATGGGTTCATAGCCGAATTCTACCAGAGGTACAAAGAGGAGCTGGTACCATTCCTTCCAAAACTATTCCAAACAATACAAAAAGAAGGAATCCTCCCTAACTCATTTTATGAGATCAACATCATCCTGGTACCAAAACCTGGCAGAGACACAATTAAAAAAGAAAATTTCAGGCCAATATCCATGATGAATATTGATACAAAAATTTTCAATAAAATACTGGCAAACCGAATCCAACAGCACATTAAAAAGCTTATCCATCACGATCAAGTCAGCTTCATTACTGGCATGCAAGGCTGGTTCAACATGTGCAAATCTATCAATGTAATCCATCACATAAACAGAACCAAAGACAAAAACCACATGATTATCTCAATAGATGCAGAGAAGGCCTTTGACAAGGCCTTCTGTTTTGCTAAAAACTCTCAATAAACTAGGTATTGATGGAATGTATCTCAAAATAATAGGAGCTATTTATGATAAACCCACAGCCAATATCATACTAAATGGGCAAAAGCTGGAAGCATTCCCTTTAAAAACTGGCACTATACAAGGATGCCCTCTCTCAACACTCCTATTCAGCCTGGAGCAGCTGGAGTCACAGGAGACACTGCAGAGGATAGAGCAGATTGCTCAGCAGCTGTGAGCAGGGCAAGGCCATCAACTGTTCCTGGTGACTACTGAGTCTTGCCTGGCCCTGGAGCCCAGGGGCGGTGCTAGAAGGTCTGATGAACTCAGGTGACATTCATTACTGTCACATCCACAGCCTTTAATCGAAGGAGAAGGTAGCTATCCACCAGGTACCCAGAGGCAGGGGAGTCCAGGAGCTGACAGACCTCTGCAGCCCCTCCCTCCCGCACTGCTCCTGAAGAGCCGGAGCCAATGCTGTCCACCTGACGCTAGCGCGGGCTCAGGTCCTCAGTGCTGGCGCTGAGGGGCTGAGGGAGCTTGTCGAGGTGCCAGCTGGGGAACTGGAGGCAGGCACAGGGGATGGGAGGAGGTGAGGGGCAGGTGCTATGGCCACCCTGCAGCTCCCGGTCTAGCTGGGCAGCCAAACTGTCCACCCCCCTCACCTGTATCTCAAGTAAAATGCATCATTGCTCCCATAAAAAAAAAAAAGTCTGCAAATAGTCTCTATTTGCAGGTGACATAATTGTATATTTAGGAGGCCCCAGTGTCTCCACCTAAAATCTTTATCTGATAAGCAACTTCAGCAAAGTCTCAGGATAGACTTTTATTTTAGGTTTGGGGGTACATGTGAAGGTTTGTTACAAAGTAGAACTCATGTCATGGGAGTTTGCTGTATGGATTATTTCAACACCCAGGTATTAAACCCTGTACCTAATAGTTGTCTTTTCTGCTCCTCTCCCTCCTTTCACCCTCCATGCTCAAGGGAACTCCAGTGTCTGTTGTTCTCTTCTTTGTGTTCATGAGTTCTCATCCTTTAGTTCCCACTTATAAGTGAGAACATGTGGTATTTGGTTTTCTGTTCCTTTGTTAGTTTGCTAAGGATAATAGCCTGCAGCTACTTCTATGTTCCTGCAAAAGACATGAGCTCGTTCTTTTTTATGGCTGCATAGTATTCCATGGTGTATATGTTTATATTTTCTTTATCTTATCTGTCATTGATGGATATTTACATTGATTTCATATCTTTACTACTGTGAATAGTGCAACAATGAACATTTGCATGCATGTGTCTTTATGGTAGAATGATTTACATTCCCTTGGTTATATACCCAGTTGTGGGATTTCTGGGTCAAATGGTCATACTGATTTTAGCTCTTTGAGGAAGTGTCAGACTGCTTTCCACAAGGGTTGAACTAATTTACAGTCCTCCTAACAGTGTATAAGCATTCCCTTTTCTCCACAACCCCACCAGCATTTGTTAGTTTTTTTATTTTTTAGTAATAGCCATCTGACTGATGTGAGGTGGTATCTCATTGCGGTTTGGATTTGCATTTCTCCAGTGATCTCACTTCCTCACTTCTATCAGGGTTGCCTGTCCACTGCATCTTACCAGGTTGTGGTTAGAGTCACATGAGACCTTGTACAAGCAGGAAGGCCTTGGTGAGCTGTACAGAGTCACATGCATACTTTCTGGTACATGCTGTTTGTTGAGGATCTTCACGGTAACCAGCTTTATGAACAGCAGAGGAAGAAAAGACATTTCCCGTGAGGAACAAGCAGAATCCTCCGTTCTATAGAGGCCCAGAACATCACTGCTGTTTTCACTTTTTAGTATGGTGCATTTGCTTTTCCTCAGTTGTGCTGCAGTAGCCAACAGCCCTCACGTCTCAGTGGCTCATGACAAAAAGTTCTGCTCCTTGCTCACATCGCATTTCAGTGGGGGATGAGCTGCAGCTCTGCTCCATGTGTCTTCTCTCTGGGATCTAGGTTGAAGAGGCTGTTGTTACATGTCATGGAGCTTTCCTGGCAGAGAAGGAAACAACGATGAACTACCCATTGGGTCTTACAGCTTCTGTTTCAGTGTGACATATGTCACTGCCACTCACACGCCATTGACCAAATCAAGTCACAGAGGCACGCTTGATGTCACCTGGGTAGTAAGTACAATCTTCTCCTGAAGAAAGACAGCAAATATGAAGGAAAACAATGGAATCTTCCACAGCAAAGAAGGTCACTTACCACGGTGGTCCTCAACTACCAGAATCAAATGTCATACCAGTGCGATGCTTTTAAGTTTCACCTGGTAGACCATCAAGCTGGTTGCTTTTGCCACAGCTCTCCCTGAAGTCACTAAGAAATTGAAGTTCTTGCTTGCCACACTAGATGCTTGTTCAATTAAAGTAAGGAAATAAACAAAAAAGACTCAGAGCCTTGGGGTTGGACTCTGGAAGAAATGATTGAAAGTCCTAGTGGGGAAGAATGTGCACTGACTACCCTCAGAGCACAAAGGTGATTTTTAGGGAAGAGAAACGGGTAACAATCGGATGGGAAAATAAAGGAAAGAAAAGTGAGTTAGAAATGAGTTTCTTTGGAAAAAAGGCCGTTGGTTTAGAGAGACAGTTCAAGGACCACCCTAATTCGCATGAGGATTAATTACAGAAAAAAGGAAGTAGCTTGGCCACTAGGTTTGGGAGCAATGGTTCTGGCTGGCGTGGTGTTGCCCGCACCTTTGCTGGTGTTTAAGAGCAACACGGGCATGGTTTTGTTGACATCAAATAACCTTCCATTTGAATGGATTTCTTTCATTTGGGAACAGCAACATGTTCGCATAAAGATATAAATAGAGATAAAAGAGGAGGCACAGGCAGCAAATGAGGCGGGGTGAGGTGGGGGTGAGGAGAGCATTTTACAACTTATAGGGCTGTAAGCACACACCAGGACGCCTCACCAAACCCCCAAAGTCCTGCTTCCTCCCCGAGGGAGCCCCCTGTCCTTGACAAGATGAACAGAACAATGTCCTTATACTGTTTTGGTTGAACAATTCTGTGACAGAGCAGGGAATTTGAGGGTGATGACATTTAGGGAGCAGATCCTGGCCGCCCCAACAACAGTGTTTTTCTTACTGAATTGTTTCAAAGTTCAAGTCTAGGGGCCAGAGCCTCCTGGTACATTCCCTGTGCTGAAAGGTGAAGCTCCAGCAGAAGCTCATCACGGGGTTGTTGGGAATCATGGGCCAAGATGGAATGTCTCAGAGCAAGGAGGGACACAACTCCCCCCTAAAAAGGTCAGGTGTTCTCTGTTCAACACACAGACACGTAAACACACACACACACACACACACACACACACACACTGGGTCAAATCCTCAATTATCATTTAACCTAATGTTAATTCAGAAGCTAGGACCCTGAGTCAGAAAACCTGGCCCAGCTTATACCAGCTGTGCATCCCAGGCAAGTCAATTAACCTCTCTGGGCCAAATATAAAGGTCTTTGTTTATTATGAAGTTGGGAGGAGGCATTTGTAATTTGCAGTTATTCAATGAAAAGATGTGAATGGCTCCCCCCCCCAACCCAAGAAAGTATTAGCCCGTCTTATGAAGTGGGGAAGAGGCCGAGGGATAAGAGAGAGGAAAGGGAATTGCAGGAAGTACACACAGGATACAAACCATGCATGTCATTTCGTGAGCAATGATGCAACCTGACAGTTTTCAGCCTCTTCTTTGGGGCTGGCACCCCCTCATGAGATGCTTTTCCTTTGCCATATTTTCTTGTCTTCTGAGTCCAGAGGAAAATGGTTTTTCCGTTCTCACTATGGGATTACTAGCTGTGTGCTCCCACCACACCCGCCAGCCCTGATTTCTAGCTCAAAGGGAAGATGTGAAGGCTGGACTTGTTCATAAATGGCGGGTGGTGGTAGGAAGACTTCGTGGTCTGAGAGAAGGAGTGCTGAGCCAGACCAAACCCATTCCCGTCTGAGGTCTGCCTGAGGGATTGTGACCTTGGCAAAGCTCTCAACAGGTTCTTCTTCTGTAAAACGGGCAGAATCACCATAGCTTCTACTTCCTCCTGGATACAGGAGTACCAAGAACAGCTAGAAGTACAAGATGCTACTAATGCTAAATGTGCCAAATACACAAATATTGAAATAGTGCTTACGGATAGCTGGGTACTACTGGCAGTTAGGGCCTCACTCACCTTTTCTGATAATAACAATCAAGGATGTTTGCTCGGCACCTACCCTTTGCCAGGCACTGTGCCCAGCTCTTTGCTTCTAGAATCTCTCAAAATGCCTGTGATTGCCCTGTGGGCTGAGTGCACTGAAGCTCAGAGACAATAAATAACTTTCTCCCAAGGTCATACAGCTACTAATGGCCAGGCTGGGATTTGAACCAGGAACTCTCTCCATAGTCCGTGCCCATATGCTATTGCCTGGTCTCATGCACTAGCCTGTGTGTTTCCTATAGCAACAAAGTTGGTTTCATAAATCTGTAAACCGACGCTGTAGTCTTAGAGATGGTCGTAGATGGGAAAACTGACATTGCCACACAATTTGGCTTAGAAACCCACCCATTTGAACTATGACTTCTTTTGATCTTTCCCTTATCTTTGCCTTTTTTTTTTTTTTTTTTTTTTTCTGAGACGGGGTCTTGCTTTGTTGCCCAGGCTGGAGTGCAAGGGTGCAATCATAGCTCACTGCAGCCTTGATCTCCAGGGCTGAAGTGATTCTCTCACCTCACCCACCAAGGAGCTGGGCCTGCAGTCACATGCCACCATGCCCAGCTTATTTTTTAAAGACTTTTTGTAGCGATGGGTCTCACTACGCTGCCACAGCTGGTCTAAAACTCCTGGGCTCATGCGACCCTCCTGCCCTGGCCTGCTAAAATGCTAGGATTATAGTATAAGCCACTGTGTCTAGCCCTTGCTTTTTGATTTGGTTTTACCCTTCTCTCAGGAAAGATACAATCTACCTCCCCAAATTCCTGAAATACTGACTCAACACAAATGCCTTCTGCTGTTGTCCCAAGGATCTATTTGGTTGTTTTTTAACTTCCACCATAAAAATCTTCCTCTCAGCAGCTCCTTCTTGAAAGAAAGGGGTATGGTTAATGCTCAGGAGTCTCTTGATATGGAAAAGAAGAAGGGAAAGTAAACGCTGAGCTTTCAGATCCATAAGCCAATTGTTGAAGTCACTTCTCCCCAGCCTCAGCTTCAAAGGCAGAGGAAGGCTGCCTGCCTACTCCTCCCGAAAGGACAATCCGATTGTAAATATTATCTGCACTTCTAAGAACATTTGAATGGTAATACTCAAGCAATTACTTTACTTTCAAGATCATTAAACACAAATCAGACTTGTATTCTAATAGGGCTGCCAGTGTTGTTAATGGTGGAGAGGGTGGCATAAAGGCTAAATTTTTTCCTCTAATGGGTGAGTGTTTACATTATTACCCTTTCTGAGGAGTGCTGCTGCTGAAAGAGGTTGCTCAATCCCAGAGACCTTGTTTTTCTTTCTTGCACCCCAGAATCCAATCCCTCTTTTGCCAAATGCAATATCAGGACAGGTAGGAGGTACAGCAATTGTGGCATGGGCCGTGACAGTCCCCTGCCTCCTTTCTTCTCTGGGTTGCTCGCCGTCAGTCTCCCTCACCCAGCTCCTCTCCATGGACATGAGAGGGTCTCAGCAAAGAAAATGGACTCTGGAAGGAATGAACAGTGTTTTTACTTAGAAGGGTCCACTCTCATGCCTTGAATCTTAGCTCCCTGCTATTTTCCTCTTGTTTTAGGGAACAGGGGTTCTAAGAAAGGTGATGGAGGAGACTGTCCAGAGGTCTGCATCCTCTGATCATATTCAGGGTGGAAGGGATGAGCTTTGCAGGAGGGAGGCCTGTAGACTTTGTTCTGCTCTTTCCCCAGAACCCCTGGTCTCTTAGAGGCACCTGTAGTGCCACCTTTGGGACTATGGAAAGACAGCTGCTGTCATGGTAGAAACTGGATGCTGGAGTCTGCAAAAAGCCTCCTGGAAGGGACACTCACTTGCTGGAAGTGCTGACCCCCAGGAGTTGGGGCGGTCCATTCCTTGTCCCCCCAGTTCACAACACACAAATTCAGGACATTGCTGGTCCATCACTGGTGGACTCCACAGGGTGTCTCACGGCCCCTCCCTTGGCTTCCGGTGAAAGTGGCCTGGGTGGCTGCCTATGGAGCGAGATCTCAGGTTCACCTAGAACCCACTCTGTCCCCAAACAGTTCTCCTGTCTGGCAGTCGGAATCTGACAGTCCTTTGATAGTCAGGGACTGATGCCTTTGATTGCTCATTGAGAAACTGGACTGAAAATAGAAGTTTTGAATGGTGGGTGGAGCAGAGGGTGCTGTCAGGGCACTCTTCATACACACTGTTTTCCTTTTAACTTGTAGTTTAGTTTTGTGTGATTAAATTATACATTCCCAGAAAGTAAAGAAGTTAGGGGTGCAGACTTTGGGATTACATTGCCCCAATTTTAATTGTCTTGGTGGTTTCTAATTGTGTGATCCCAGGCAGTTTATCAAACTCTGTAGGCTTTGCTTTCTTCACATGTAAAATGGACGTGGAGGGTAGGGATTAAGGGGGTAAGAGTGGAGTGTGGGGCCTGGGGAGGTGGTGGGGAGGTTACAGCTGATAATCGTTATTTCACAGGGTTGTTGAGGGTCAGACAAATGTAAAGTCCTTGCATACACTGCTTCATGGGAATTGCTTAATGACCATGTCTCTGTTGTGAAATTTGCTGCCTTTGCCTGCTACAGACATTTTAAACACTATACATATAGCAGTAACCAAGTAGAAAAGTCATTCTGAGGTTGATGTGACTGATATCAGTCATTCTTTTTTTTTTTTTTTTTTTTTGAGACAGGGTCTCACTCTGTCACCCAGGCTGGAGTGCAGTGGCGTGATCACAGCTCACTGCAACTTCTGCCTCCTGGGCTCAAGTGATCCCCCCACCTCAGCCTCCTGTGTAGCTGGGACCACAGGTGTGCACCACCACTGCCAGCTATTTTTTTTTCCTTTCCTTGTGGAGATGGGGGTCTCATCATGTTGCCCAGGCTGATCTCAAACTCCTAGACTTAAGTGATTTTCCTGCCTCTGCCTCCCAAAGTGCTGCAGGTGTGAGCCACCACCTCTGGTTAGTCATTCTTAATATCAACTTTTGATGGAAGAGGAGAGATGAGGAAAGGTTCAGAAAGGAGCCTCCAAACCTCAGCGACAGGCTCTGCTGCATTCACAGCTTCTCTGTTTTGTCCCAGATAGGTGCAAGAGTGTGAGGGGGCACATCCTCCCCAGTGCTTATTCTTCTCTGAGACAAGTATTCATTCCACTTTTGTTTTTCTGCTGGCAGGTCCTGTCCAGGTAATTTCACAGGAATTGCCATATTCATATCTATTCGGTATTCTATTCTAGCAATGGGACCCATAGCATGCTTTATATTCATTGGTCAAGACACAAAATGGCAGCCAAAATAATTTTCCAATGGGCTGAGAAGGATAGGAAGGTTGGCTTTTGGAGGGAGACTTATGATTGCTCTAGACCCTGAGTGAAAGTCACGAGTCTGGAGCCATCTTTTGTGTCTTTTAATAACAGACATAGCTAAGCCCGCTGATGTAATCCGTGTGTTCCTCAGCTTCTCCTTCTCTGGCAAGCTCTGTTGATTTTTCTGAATTAATTCTGTTGAGTAAGAAAAAGATCAAATTCTTGGATCCCTTCAGTGTCTCAGTCTACTGGTTTATTCAAGAGGAGTGAGAGCTCTGGGGTTTGGAATCTCACTTCTGTCCTGAAAGACCCATTGGTGCCCCTGGAGAATAGAAGTACCTGAAAAGCATCATTCTGAGGAAAGTGCATTTGAGGTTTTTCCTTGAGCTTTCCTCACTGATGAGGTTAATGAGGAAATGATACTTCCAACAATAGCTGTTTCTACTAAGCCTCTGTGGAGATAAAAGGTCAGTGGTAAGTGCTTTCAATGCTTTCTCATTTTAAACTCATAGAACTGGTGATTGGTACACACACATAATTTAGTTGTGTGAGGGATTCGTATCTGTTCCCCTCACTGGTCTTCCATGTGCATTCACTAGGTTTCATGTCCGAAGGAGGCAGGCCTGACATATCCAAATCAAAACTGGCTGACTTCTGTCAGCGAACTGGTAGAGAGAGTTATTCTAAAAGTGTACTAACATGCTTTTCTTTATAAAATAGTATCTGTTAATAAGAGAAAATTTAGACTCCATAAGTAAGTAGAAAGAATAGTGGAAAATCACCCATCATCCTATCCCAGTGTTAGCATTTGGAGATATTTCTATTTATTTATCTATTTATTAATTTTAAAAAACATAATATGACCCCACAATACATACAATTTTTTCTGTCTTTTTTTAAGTTAACATTATAGCATAAACAAGTTATTGAAAATTTTTAATAAATATAATTTTAGTAACTATATGACATTTATAAAATTCATCTAACAATTTCTATATTGTTGGACACTTTCTGCTTGTAAGTAATGCTATAATAGACATCTATGAGTAGATGTTTATAATAGTGGATGTTTATTATAGTAGCAGCTTTGGTAGCTTTAGTAGTTTATTATAATAGTAGCTTTTTTATTATTTGAGATTATTTCCTTAGGTCAGAGTTCCAGAATTGGAATTACTGGGTCAGAGGGGATAAATATTTGATAGTTCTTTATCTATAATGCAAGGTAGAAATTATTATGTTGATGAAGGGGATGGGTTTGATGGCTCTGAAGGCCCCTTCTGGTGCCACTAGTCTGTGTTTCCAAAACTCTTTTTTCACCTATGTTGATGTATCTATCAAGACACTGTAACATAGAGGCTTGTCAGACGCTGTTTTTCAACATCAAACATTTGAGACAGTGTATGAAATACTCATCAGAAAGGATTTGAGCAGTATGTGTAAGTAGTATTAGAACCCTAAATCAAACACACATTTAAGCAAAAAAGACTCATTTATTGACTCATTTAATCAAAACTCCAGAGGTAATATGCATTCAGGCATGGTTGAACCCAGCACCTTGGTTTTCTTCTCCCCATCCTTTGGCCTTGTTTTCTTCTCTGATGGCTTAATTCTCAGGCAAGCTCTCCCATTTTGCTCTCTATCTTTATCTTTCAAGCAACTCTAGTGGAGAAAACTTGCCTCTTTCTCACTATTCCAGTAAAATCACAAGATTAAGACTTGCTGGCTCTGACTGGCCCAGTTTGAGTCATGTGGCTATGGCCACAGGCACATTATACTCCATTTTGCCTGGTCTGGGTTACACGCTTTTCTCTAGAACTGGACAAGAAGTCATCTTAACCTAAACCAATATTGACTAAGAGTGGGAGAGGGTCTGCCAAGAGAGAATGAGGAAGGTTTAACTTAAAGGAAGAAAGATGAATGTCAGCTGAGTGAGAACAATCTCTCCATTAAAA
Source organism: Saimiri boliviensis (assembly GCF_048565385.1). NCBI lineage: Eukaryota > Metazoa > Chordata > Mammalia > Primates > Cebidae > Saimiri > Saimiri boliviensis. The sequence goes on from NC_133454.1 coordinate 100,265,479, forward strand.
AGCACTTCTCTTTTAGAGTGCTCTCTAGAACTCTTCCTCTAGGATACAACCCCTGAACACGGTATAGCCTTGAATAAAGAAAGGAGCTGAGCCCTCATGACCCTCTAGGAAGCAGGTAAGCAGGCCACCATGGAAAACATTCCTAGAAAACTAAACCCATTTCTTCATTTCTTCATTTGGAAAACACTATTGCAGCAGCTACCTTGTATCAATTTAGTATTTATTTAGCTGCCAATGTTCTAGGTGCTGGGGGCACAACAAAGGCTCCTGTCCAACCTCGCCATCTGGTTTAACCTTTTGAAGGTGCTAATGAATTGCCTGAAATGTCTTTGATGTACCCTGACTGTCTGTGGGCCATGCATATGTTTATTTACAATTGGAATGGCTCATTGCCACTCTGGCTGGCTGGGCTATAATTTGCTCAGGCACTTAAGCTTCACTATTAAAAAAATCCAAAAAAATCACTGCTTCTTCACTAGCTTTAATTTGGCTGTTGTGGTTATACTGAAGATTGTCTGGATAAAGCATTCCGCTTAAATGCAGCAGAAATGTAAAACAGGGTATGTGAAAGAAAACTGGTATGTATGGCTAATAAATCCCCTCAAATGAAGAGAGGCTCTCATGCGGCCTTTGAAGATATTTGCATAACCTAATTTCCTATTCTAGGATCTTTGCCGCCATCCATTCACATGTTTAAATCTCTCTAAAATAGAGACTGGTCATTTATACTTCTACTTGAATAACAGTCATTCGTAATTTTACTTGAATATCCTAATAAAATTTTAGTGAGAAGCATCTCCTTACAGTATGATACCATGGAACACTGTGACCAAAACATGTGTTGAAATTAGTGAAAGTGTCCACTCATTCAACAAATATTGACTGAGCCATGTGCCATGGACTTGAGGTCTGTTACAAACGTGAATGCTCTTGAGCCAAGAAAAGATACTGAGGTAGACAAATTACTCAAAGTAAGATTAACGTGGTTTGGCTCTGTGTCCCCACCCAAATCTCATCTTGAATTGTAATCCAAATGGTAATCTCCGGGTGTCAAGGGAGGAACCCCAGGTAGGAGGTGACTGGATAATGAGGACAGTTCCCCCCATGCTGTTCTTGTGATAGTGAGTGAATTCTCATGAGATCTGGTTGTTTGGTAAGCGTGGATCTCTTCCCCCTTGGCTCTCTCTCTCACCTGCTGCTATGTAAGATGTGCCTGCTTCCCCATTTGCCATGGTTGTAAGTTTCCTGATGCCTCCCAGCCATGTGGAACTGTGAGTCAATTAAACCTCTTCCCTTTATAAATTACCCAGTCTCAGGGAAGTTCTTCATAGCAGTTTGAAAATGAACTAATACAAAGGTTTTAGTCTTGCGTTTGAAACCCTTCACTGTACATTTGTCTCTCAGGCTTCATTTTGTTGACGTTGTAATCTGAGAAGCAATGACAGGAAAGGCAAAGAGGCCACAATGTGAAGAGGTTAGGAGCTCAGGTGAGAGTCTGTCTGGGGCCTAGGTTCAATTTCCTATTCCCACTTAGTAGCTGTGTGAGTTGGGTGAGTTTCTTCTTTCTAATCTTAGGGTTTTCAATTATAAAATGGAGTTTATAAGAGACCCGTTTTACAGGATTGTTGTGAGAAACAGCCTGGCACATAAGGACACCTCATTCAATGGGGGTTGTCGCTTTTCCCATTACTGCTATGGTTACTGTTGCTGTTATTGCTATCTTGGCTGACAACTTTAATAATTACAGTTAGTGTTGAATTCATTCATTCAATATATGTATACATATATATTTAGTGAATTCTGCTATGTACCAGGTACACTCTAGTGATGGGGACCAAGCTATGACCAGACAGAAAGGCTTTCACTGGCAAGGAGCTTGAATTCTAGTGAAGAGAGAGGCAGATGATAAATTAGTAAACAAGACAAATACAGAAATAATAGTTTCATATAGTGATATTTGCTATTAAGGAAATAAAATGGAAAGACATATAAATTGATTGGAAGTAGGAGGAGCCTTTAAATCTTCAGAGAGGGAGACATTTTTCCTAAGAGGTGAATGCTGACGTCTCAGTTATGTAACAGACCTAAAGAAGGGCACAAATATCCTAGGACAGAAATCAGCTTGGCATGAAGAAACAGGAAGAAAGCCAGGCTAGCTAGAGAGTAGCTGACAAAACAGGAAAATGATGTTAAGAGAAGAATTGGAGAGATAAGTGCTGTGATCGACTAGTGCTGTCTGTGCATGGCAAGGACGATGAAAAATCGGTGAGAATATCATGCATTTGCAATCTCTGGTACCCTTAAAGTCCCTTTTAATTGCTGGTATAAAAAACTCTCAGGAATCTCCTGCCTTGACCCTGCAATCCATCCAAATTAGAAGCTTATAGTCATTTCATGATCATATTTCTGATTTTAAGAATTTTAAGAACCAGAGTTTCTTGAGGTTACCTACTTTTGGGTTAAATAAGAAATACGGCTATTTTCTGGTTAAGAACAACTATCTTGGCTGGGCACAGTGGCTCACTCCTGTAATCTCAGCACTTTGGGAGGCTGAGGTGGGTGTATCACTTGAGGTCAGGAGTTTGAGACCAGCCTGGCCAACATAGTGAAACCAGTCTCAACTAAAAATACAAAAAAATTAGCTGGGCGTGGTGGTGTGTGACTATAGTCCCAGCTACTTGGGAGGCTGAGGCAGGAGAATTGCTTGAACCTTGGAGGTGGAGGTTGCAGTGAGCTGAGATCACACCATTATACTCCAGCCTAAGCAACAAGAGCAAAATTCTGTCTAAAAAGAGAGAGAGAGAGAGAGAGAGAGAGAGAGAGAGAGAGAGAGAAGAGAGAGAGAGAAAAGAAAAGAAAAAACTATCCTGGCACAAATCTTGTGTGATGATTACTTTCTCTCCCCTCTGCCACAAAGCAGATGAGTAGGGAGAGCAGTTTCACCACAGCTCAGCTTCGTGGTTGGTTTTATTATAAGCTAACGGTTATAGTAAATTATATCAAATAAGTCAATGGAAAAAATTTGGTCAAAAACAGGAGGGTTGAGATGACCATTGGTTGAACCAGTGATTTGGGTGAAAATAATTTCCATAGACATTTAAGTAGCATTTTAAGATTTGCTACTTAAAATCCACGTACACAGACAGTATTGGTGCACAATGGGAAGGTTTTGTCATCTTTGATGTGGCTGTATATACTTATGACATTTTTTCATTTTTCTACTTTTAAACTTATTTACATTTATGAATTTCATATTTGTACTGCTTGTAATATACAACCTGAATGTAGTTGTAATCAAATTGGGATTTGTTAAATAAGATACTATATGTGATAAACGTTAGGGATGATCTGACTAAACATACAAATGTTGTATATGTATCCATATAGAAAGGAATCTGCATGGATGAACATGATGGAATCAACAACAAAGGATGTCTCTGAGTGAAGTGATGTTTTAACTATAATTTAAATATTATATTCCAATTTTTATAATGTTCATGTACTGGTTTTGATATTATACAAATTTAAGCAATAAAGCACAAAAGGAATAATAAAAAAGTATCTAGAAATTTCAGAAGGTTGTTTGGAGTTTTTGTTTATTTCAAATTTATTTTCAGTTCATTGCAATGTCTACTTTGCTCTTTTGGATGTATTTTCATATATGTTATGACTTTTTGTACATTTGTCAAAAGTTTATATTTTCCATTGCTTACATTTTTAACTCCATACAATGCATGCTACTTTGTAACCCATTATAATATATTGTTGAATTCACTACAGCTGATTCTTTAACTTACTTCCTTCTTTTCAATATGATACGCAGTTCAGAACAGAAGTAGCTGGCAGAAATCCATTTAAATTTTAAAAAATCAACAGCATAGAAACCAATCTTGAAAATTTCTGAAATTCAGATAAAATTGCTTGAAGATCCATTACAGGTTGCAAAACCACTCCCATGTCATGCCCAGATTATCCATATGAGAAAAACAGTGAGTAGGAATGATTGTTTCCAATGATTATCTCAATCAAATGGTGTGCTTCCACAGAAAGGCTCTCTGGCCCTCCAATAGTCACTAGCAAGACTCTGGTGGATGCCTGAATTTCACTTAGTCTAATTTCATTTTCAAGAAATAATATGCAAATGTCATTTTTAAGAATTGGAATTCAAGGAAAAGGGCTCAGGTCAAACTCCAAAGTATCCTGTACATGCATTTGGAGAGCTATATGATGTTCAAGTTTTTCTCTGTCTCAACACACACACACACACTCTCTCTCTCTCTCTCTCTCTCTCTCACACACACACTTTTTCTCTCTTTTTAGTTTTAGTGATATTTATTTTTTTATTTCCAATTCACATTCCACTCAGTTCTTACAGTGGATGTGTGGCAGTCTTCCAGCTCTAGACTCTTGGTTGCATAGTTAATGATTGGAAAAAACAGGACTGTTTGAAGGAAACTTACTTTTTTTTTTTTTTTTTAATCTTGGATTCAGGAGGGACAGGTGCAGGTTTGTTACATGGGCATATTGCATAATGCGGAGGTTTAGTTTCTCTCGAACCATTACCCAAATAGTGAGCACAGTACCTAACCTAATAGATAGTTTTTCAACCCTTCACCCCTTTCTTCCCTCCCTCCCCTCCCTCCTTTTGGAGTCCCCAGATCTACTGTTCCCCTCCTTATTTATGTGTGTACCAATGTCTAGTTCCTAATTCTAAGTCTCTCTTTCTCTAGCTCTTTCTCTCTCTTTTTCTCTCTCTCTCTCTCCTGGGCTCATTTTTAGAGTTACCCTAGGTATTAGATTATTTAGTAGCCCGGGCTAAACTAAGCAGAATCTGCAAGCTTTATTTTGCTGTGGAATCTAATGCAAAAGTATTCTCCAGCCTCTTTGCTACACAGTGTTCTTAGGCCTAAAGCACAGAGCCCCTATTGGCGGCCCCTATTTCTGAATCTGGCCACATCCCAGTCCCTGGCAGTTCTTCCCCTGGCATCCCAGGCCACCCTGCCAACCTCATCTCTCTTCACTTTCCCCTGACGTCCTAATGCCATATGACCTGCCCAGTGCTCCCTGCTTCCACTCTCTCTGCCTGAAGCTCCTCCACTCGCATCTGAGGGCCCATCTTTTCCTGCTGGCTAATTTCTTTTGGTTCCTTTAGATTCAGAGGAGGTGGCAGTTCCTCTCTGAAGCTTTCCTGTTTCTGTTTTCCTTACCCTGTATCTCTTCAAGGTGGGCTCAGAACCTCTTCTGTCTGCTCACATGATCCTCCTGGGTAGTGGCTATTCATTTATATGCCTTACTCCCGCGTGGACACTCAGCTCCCAGAGGGCAGGGTCTGTGTGCTGTTTATATGTATATCCATGCACTGTCATCTAACATTGTCCAACAGAACTTCTGATAATGAAGGAAAAGGTCTATGTCTGCACTGTCCTATATAGTAGCCACTAGCCAAAGTGGCTATTGATCATTTGAAATGTGGTTAATGCAACTGAGGTAGTGAATATTTTATTTTCTTTAATTCCAGCCAATTGAAATGGAAATAGCCACAAGTAGCTAGCGGCTACCATATTATCGGACAGTGCTGATTAGCACTTTATGGAACATATACTAGGCGTTGACCTTGAAGGAGCGTGATAGTTTTATTATATCTTTTACATGATGGCAAACATGTTAGTCCCTTTTATTTTTAGTGATGTTGATCCCTCAAATCCATGAATATTTTCCTCTCCTTCTCTGGGCCAGAAAAGCAAGTTTAATAATTCACTCATTGTCTTATTATGGCTAAGCATAGAGGCTCTGGGTTCAAACAAAGCCAGATTTGGATCTAGATTTACCACTTAACCAGCGTCAATAGCCACATATCCACATCAAGTTATTTAACCTCTTTAGGAATCAGTGTCCTTATCTGCAAAATGGGATTATTAATAATGCCCAAGTAAAGGCTACTTGTAATCACTAAATAAAAGAATGCGTGTAGGATGTTTAGCATATTGCTTGGCACACAGTAAACATCCAAAAACGTTAAGCAACTGTTCTTTATTATTTTACTCATATAAACCACATTTATTGAGCACTTACTCTGTTTCAGAGGCTATACTAAGGAACAGAGACAAAAAATATTTAAGCCAGTGACAACCCCCAAAAAAGGGAATATAAGAAAAATGATAGCTTGGAAACTAATGTATATTATCATAAGATGAGCATCACCACCTCATTTTTAAGCTTAAAATCATATTAAATTATTTTATTTGCCTGGGAGTGAATTTATCCCCATTTTTTAAAACATGGAGGCCCAGAATTTGCATCCACACTACCTAAGCCCTTAAAATATGCTTGTTAATTAGTGCTCAGTCTAGATAAACATTATTTTTCATCATCAAGTAATGAATTTGTGTGTGGTATTAAGCTTTTATATTGTGAAATTCAGCTCAAAAAGAAAGATTGTTTTCTGCTCCACAGAGGACTGAATTTTTCAACTGTGATATATCATTTATGCATCTCATCCATTATTGATGTGCTACAGCTTTTACATGAGGCACAGACCTTTTAAAATAAAAATAAAACTACATTTTCCTGATCTGTTTCTTGTCGATACTGTTTTTAGAGTACAAGAGATTCTTGTGTTCCACGGAATTCACTTTAAAGCTGCCTTTCTTTGAAAAGAAATGGCAGGAAGGCCCTCAAACAACCTGGACTTTCCTATTTGGTGCAAGAGCTGCGTGTATGTGTCTAATTTTGAATTCTGAAGTGCAAATGTCAGGTAATGAAAGTATCAGCAGTTACTTAAACGTGGTTAAATATGGAAACTCGGCATAAAGTCGATGTTTATTTGCAGCCAGTGACAGTGATAAGGGCAGGAGCCCTCCCGATAAGTGGCTTTTAGCCACCGTTAATCGGCTGATGGATGGATTGGTGCGAGGCTGGTCACGAAGGAGGCCGTCTCACCCTCTGTAATGGAACATGCTCATCTGTCTAGCAGAGGGCGAGAGGGAGACCACGTGCGCTGTTGATTCCATTATGCTGCTCAGGGTAACCTCTGCCGCTGGTGAGAGGAGGCAAAAATCAAGAGACCTTGACCTGAATCATAGTGGAAACTTACAGAGACTTGCAGAATGTCACAACTGGAAGGGATGTTAGCGATCATCTAATCCAACCCCTGTATTTTTAGATGAGGAAAATTCCATGCGTAAAAATACACCAGTATTTATTAATCAATGCACATCTATTTACTCCCCGCATAAAGTCACAGCTGGCTGCCCACTGCCCTTAAGGTGACTCCTTATTAAGACATTAAGGTCCTTCATTGTCTGAATTCTGCTTCATGTCTCACCCCAGCCCTCATGTCTCTTTCTCTCTCACTCTCTCTGTCCGTCTCTCTTCACGCTGTACCTCAATTGGGGAGCTCCAGTGTGAGAAACTCCTGTTCTAGCTCTAGGTGTCTGCTCAGATGCCAGCAGCACAAAGATTTCCCTCTGACTCTCCAAGACGGGCTGGGCGTGTTTTCTGTCACTTGCCTTTTCTTATTCCCCTCCTCTTGATTACCTACTGTCATATTTGTCTGTTAATCATTTGTCTCCCACTTGATCAGTAGCTCTTTAAGGGCCAGACTATTGTCTCATCCATCATTGTATACCTAGGGTCTTGCAAGGTCCCTGGCACATAGTAGGTGCTCATTAAATATCCGACACTAAAGGAGATGTTTAATTACATGCCAAGCATTACAGCAGATATGAGTAATACAAAACTGAGTAAGACACAGTCCTACCCTGGAAGAAATCAGGTTAATCCATTCCATTTATTCATAGTCTTTCATAAATAGGGCATTTTTTTTGGTCCAGTTTACCAAATTTGAAGAAGTTGCATTCCTAGAAGTTTTGAGAAAAGCACAGAAACACTTGAAATTCCCAAATTTTCAAACAATACTTAAGAATATCACCACCCAGTCGGGCCTGGTGGTTACACCTGTAATCCCAGCACTTTGGGATTTGGGAGGCCAAGACCTTGAGGCCAGGAGTTCAAGACCAGCCAGGGCAACATAGACCCCATCTCCATTTTAAATTAAATAAAAATTAAGAAAAGAATGTTACCACCATTAACATCAGACAAAAGGAACCAGGAAATAATTTGATCCCAATTAAGCTGCCCCCTCACAAGTAACAAGAAACAAGTTCATATTTGTGTGTAAAAGAACCACGGCCAGTGTGGTCTCAGTCTCCATAGCTGTTCTCTCCTGTACCTGCTCAGTTGACAGGCAGGAATGAGAAATAGGAGCCCTGTAGAATGTAAGGACTTGGGCAGGCTTTGGAATGACCTAGCTCAGTCCCCTCCTCTTACAGAAGAGAAAATGGCAGACCAAAGAGAATCATTGGCTCAAAGTCAAGTAGCAGGTGAGTGGTCACCCCAGGCCTCTGGGCTGTGTTCCTTCTCTGATGAGGTATTATGACCCCAAACTTCCCCAGCCCAAGTTTGTTATCTTCAGACACATTTCCAATTGTAGTAGCGGATACTGACTCTTCTGGTTGGCCCACCTTCCTTTTCAATTGGTAACAGTACCCTAATTTTTATCTGGAAACGTACCACTCCCACACAGCGGGGTCTGGTTCCACCCCAGCTTCAGGCATGTGTCTCGAGTGACTAAAGTCAATGCACCTTCTGTCCAGCACTCTGGTTTACGATCTAAGTTAATAGTAAGCAAGCGTTTTCGTGGATTCCAGACTTAACAAGGAAGGTCCTTTTCTCCCTTTCTTTCTTTCTTTCTTTCTTTCTTTCTTTCTTTCTTTCTTTCTTTCTCTTTCTTTTTCTTTCTTTCTTTCTTTCTTTCTTTCTTTCTTTCTTTCTTTCTTTCTTTCTTTCTTTCTTTCTTTCTTTCCTTTGTCTTTCTTTCTTTTATTTCTTTCTTTCTTCTTTCTTTCTCTTTCTTTCTTCTTTCTTTCTTTCTCTCTCTTTCTTTTTCTTTATCTCTTTCTTTCTTATACTTTAAGTTCTGGGGTACATATGCAGAGCATGCAGGTTTGTTACATAGGTATACACATGCCATGGTGGTTTGCTGCACCCATCACCCCGTCACCTATATTAGGTATTTTTCCTAATGCTAGCCCTCCCCTAGCTCCCACCCCCTGCTATCCCCCCCACCAACAGGCCCCCATGCATGATGTTCCCCTCCCTGTGTCCATGTGTTCTCATTGTTTAACACCCACTTATGAGTGAGAACATGTGGTGTTTGGTTTTCTGTTCTTGTGTCAGTTTGCTGAGAATGATGGCTTCCAGCTTCATCCATGTCCCTGCAAAGGACATGAAAGGAAGGTCCTTTTCAACTGAGCTCTTGTATAGCTCTTGTCATAGCCAGAGTTCAGGGTTAAAAGCCCCCCATGCTCCTGGCTCATCCAGGGATATACTGGGGAGTGGGCAGGATTTAGGAACTGCTCCTGGACATGGGAATGATGTACAAGTGACTGCTGGAAGATAACTTAAAGGCAGAAATAATCAAGTCAGATAGACAGTCCTTGTTTTAGACATCAGAACCCCAACCCTTACTCCCTTGAACTCATAGTTCAGGGAAGTCCATTTATTGCCACACTGCAGCCAGCATGCTGACTCGTTGGATTTCTGTTTGCAGTAATCTTCAGTTCCCCGCCCCCAAATAAATCAATTATTTAATCAAATAATTAATTAATCCATGCAGTTCACTAGTTCGTGGTGCCATGCACCCTGTAAAGGTGTTAAAAACTGCTGCTGATCTTCAAATGGCTGTTTGGATGCATCTGGAGACATGGCCATCAATTTTTTTTAGAGAGAGACTCTCTCTCTGTAACCCAGGCTGGAGCACAATGGTGCAATCTTGGCTCACTGCAACCTCTGCTTCCCAAGTTCAAATGATTCTTCTGCCTCAGCCCCCACAACTAGTTGGGGTTACAGGCCGCTGCTCACCTCACCAGGCTAATTTTTGTACTTTTAATAGAGATGGGGTTTCACCATGTTGGCCAGGCTGGTCTCAAACTCCTTACCTCAAGTGAACCACTTGCCTCAGCCTCCCAAAGTGCTGGGATTAAAGGCATGAGCCACCACACTGGACCTCAGATTTTTTCTTAGGCAATTAATTTTAGTTCAGAAAACTTTTATTGAATACCTTCTATATGCCAGGCCTGCATGAAGGGATACAGAAATTAGTAATATATACTCTTGGTTTTGAGGCGCTTATATGGCGTAGTTGGGGAGTCAGACAGGTAAAAAGTGCTGCTGACCTCTCATCATGACCTTCCTAAAGCCAGTATTCTGGGGTCAAATCTAACCAAGGATCTTACCTGTCCAGGGCGGCTCTGGCCTCAGCTCGGACTGCATGTGTTTAATTTTCAAGTGTACAAGGAATTTAAAATTTTTGTTTCGAAAAAGAAAATTATCCTGGAATGTTAAGTGTGGAGAATCATTACTGGAATTTCTTGATGAGAGACAACTCCAGGCTCACAGTGTGTATTTTTTAAAAATAGGCTAAATAATAGGTCGGAGCTGCTTTCAGCCGGGCTGCAGCGATGTTCACGAACAAGCAAACCCCTGGTGCGCCTGGGAAGCAGGAGGGGCAGGGCCTGGTAGGAGTCATGACACCGCAAATGAGAACGACCCTACACAAAACAAAAATACTGTGACCCACAAGCGCTCTCTGGAAGAGCTGCTGCTTTGTTGTTATTGATGTAATTAGGGAAAGAACATGTGAAAGTGTGTTTCAAAGCTCCTGGTGACTTTATTAGAGTTATCACTTTTTAAAAAGCTACCACCTATGGAAAGCCCACTGTGTTAGGTATTTTATATGGCAATAACTTCATTTAATGCTCGTTAACTGTCCTGTGAAGTAGGTGTGGTTGTCTACTTCACAGCCTGGAAAAGTTAAGAAACTTGCTCAAAGGCAGGCAGCAAGGAAGTCCACGGTGGCTACAACAGGACTTGCCTACTGATGACTGTGCCACCCATAGAAAATGAGGTCAACTCCCAACCCTAAGAGCAGGTGTCGTAGGTATTTTATAGGTTCACAGACTTTTATTATGAAACATATATAGAAAATGTATATTATATACATGTTTATGCAGTTTAAAGAATAAAAAGAAAACATATTTTATATGTCCACAGACTTTCATGAAACATATACAGAAAAATGTATATTGTATACATGTATATGCAGTACAAAGAATAATGAGAAAACAAATTCTTATGTATTCAAATTCTTATGTATTCACCACCAAGCTTATGAAACAGAATATTGTTATCATTTTGTTTGAGGTCTCATGTTCTTTTTTTTTAACCATCTTTCTCTACGTATGTTTTAGTATTGCCTGTTTTTATAGGATGGAATAATGCATTATCTATTCTCCTGTTACTCGATTCTTTAATATTGTATTTTAGTGATTTATCCAAGTTGATTTATTTAGCTGTGGTTTAATCAATTTTACTGCTACCTGGTTTACCAATGTGTGAATATGTCACAATTTATTTATTCATTCTGTTGCTGATGGGAATTAGGATGGTTGCTGGCTTTACTAACAGCGCCACTGTGAATTTTCTTGTGCATACCTGTTGGTGCACACGTGTGCGTTTTAGGGTAAATACAAGTGGAATTGATAGGTTCTAGTGTAAGTATAGGTTCCTCTTGGTGATAATGGTAAAGTGTTTACCAAAGGGCTGTACCAACTTTAATTCCCACAAGCAGTGGATGAGAGTTTACATTGTTCTCCAATCTCTCCATATTGATGTTGACCAGTTTGTAAATTTTTGCCATTCTGGTGGTATTTTCTTAGAATGTTAATCTGCATTTACTGATCATTTATAGTTTTAGGCAACTTTTCATAAATTTAAGGACAATTTGAGCTTCTTCTGCTATGAAATATGTATTGAACTCCCTCACCTGTTTTTCTTTTGGGTTTTCTTTTTCATATTGATTTGGAGTTCTTTACATTTTCTGAATGCTAATTTTATTAGTTCATTTTCATGCTGCTACAAATAACTGCCTGAGACTGGGTAACTTATAAACAAAAGAGGTTTAATTGGCCCAAAGCTCTACATGGCTAGGAGGGCCTCAGGAAACTTACAGTCATGGTGGAAGGGGAAGGAGAAGCAAGTACCTTCTTCACAACGGAGCAGTAGAGAGAGAGAGAGCAGGGGAAACTGCCATTTGTAAAACCATTAGATATTGTGAGAACTCACTCATTATCATGAAAACAGCACGGAGGAAACCACCCCCATGATCCAATCACCTCCCGCCAGATCCCTCCCTCAACATATGGGGAATATGGAGAATACAATTTGAGATGAGATTTGGGTGGAGACACCGAGCCAACCTATATCACTAATTTTTCTTCAGTTATGCAACCTCTGCCTCTGGGATTCTCCTGCCTCAGCCTCCCAAGTAGGGGGGACTACGAGCATGCATCACTATGCCTGGCTAATTTAGGGCATTTAAAAAAGTGACCAAGAAGTTCTTACATTTTAAAACTTTTGGGCTGGGTGTGGTGGCTCCTGTCTGTAATCCCAGCACTTTGGAAGGCTGAGGTGGATGGATCATCTGAGGTCAGGAGTTTGAGACCAGCTTGGCCAATGTGGCGAAACCTGTTTCTACCAAAAATACAAAAACTAGCTGGGTGTGATGGTAGGCACCTGTAATCCCAGCTACTCGGGAGGCTGAGGCAAGAGAATCACTTGAACCCAGGAGGCGGAGGTTGCAGTGAGCCGAGATCACACCACTGCACACCAGCCTTGGTGAAAAGAGTGAAACTCTGTGTCAGAAAACAACAGCAACAACAAACACCTTTTTATACTTCAGACTGAAGGAAAAGTTATAAAAGCAATACACAGAATTCCTTTCATCCATATTTTCTAAATGTTAACATTTTATTGTATTTGCTTTGTCATTTTATCTCGTTTATATTTTTCTTGCTGTTGTAAATCGTGTCTTTAAAAATTACATATTCTAACTTGATGGTGTTTGAAGATGCAATTGACTTTTTGTATTGTTTTTCTATAGAATTTTGATAAACTCTCAAATTCTAACATTTTTGCACACCATTTAGACTGTTTTTAGATAAATAATTAAATCACCTGCAAATAATGACAGTTTTTGTTTTGTTTATACTTCCCTGATTGATGCCTTCAGTACCAAGTTGAATAGGTATGTTAATAATGAGCATTACTGTCCCCTTCTTTGTCTTGAAGGGAACATTTTCAACATTTCACCATATGTTTTTGGTAGTTTTTTGTTTTTCATTTCTTTTGTTTTTGAGTGTGCCCATTATCAGGCTGTGGAAGTTCCCTCTCATTCCTAGTTTGAGAAGATTCTAGTTTTAAAAAAACCATGAGTTAATGTTACATTTTGTTGAATACTTTTCCTCCGTCTACTGAAATAGTCATGTTTTTTTCCCCTTTAATCTGTAAATGGAGTGGATTTCATTAATCAGTTTTCTAGTATTACATTCTTGGGATAAACCCAACTTGGTCATATGCAGTTTCTTTGTTTATGTATGGCTGGATTCAGCTTGCCAATATTTTGTCTAGGACTTTAGTATGTTCATGAGTGAGATTAGCCTGCCACTTTCCTTTTGATTCTGTCTTTGTCTAGTCTGGGTACCAAGGTTAATGTTTTAGTTATCTTTTGCTACATAAAAATCCATTCTGAGCATTTATTATACATAAAAAAGACTCCAAACTGAGTGGTGTTAAACAACAATTATTTATTATTATTATCTCTCTTGGCTCTGGGGGTTGACTGGGCTCAACGAAATGATGATCTCTTGTGTGTTTGCAGTCAGAGGGTGGCTGGAAATCACTTGAAAGGCTTTCTTGCTCATTTGCCAGCTGCCTGATTTGGGAAGACTCAAACAGGTGGAGCTGGTAAGCTGAGACTCATAGGTATCTCTTCCTATCTCTATCTTTTTTGTGGGGGGAGTTCTCTTCAGCATGGTAGTTTTCAAGTCATTGGGCTACTGGAGACTTCCAGAGCAAGAATCCCAAGAGAAACTGGTAGAACCTGCGTAGCCTTTTCTAACTTTTGAAGTCATATGGCACCTCTTCGGCTGCATCTTGTTTATTGAGGAATTCACATCAGATTTTGGGGAAGGCACAGAGACTTCACCTTTTTTTTTTTTTTCTCACTATATTGCCCAGGTTGACCTTGAACTCTTGGGCTCAGCTGAACTTCTTAGACTACAGGCACATGCTACCATCCCCGGCTGATGTCACCTTTTGAAGGAAGGAGTGTCAAAGTGCCTGTGACATGCCTTAAAATCATTATACTTAAACTAGTCCCATAAAATAATTTCAGCAGTGTTTCCTTTATTTTTTTCATCCTTCAGACTGTTTGTGTGAGATTAGCATTAATCTATTCTGGAAGTTTTGATAATGCTGACCTGTAACACCATGTGGACCTTGCATTTTCTTTGTGGAGCCATTTTTGACTACACATTAAATTTTGAAAATGGATATAGGACTCTTTGTCTTTTCTATTTCTTGTTGAATCTTATTTTTAGGCCATGTAGATTTATTGCTCATAGATAGGCAACAAGGGTAAACAAAGTCAGGGATTTATGGTGAGCCAGTCCCGCAGTGCTCAGGAAAGCTGCCCAAGGCCTGTACCCCATGTTGCACCACAGCTGAGGGGCCTCAAAACTGCTCTGCCCTGGGTTTATGTACTCTGGGTGTCACTTGGCTCACTGAGTGCCAGTGTTGCAGAACATCCAGTTCTAGAAGGAATAAGGACACAGGCCCAGTCATTCTGGACATTTCCTCCTTGTCTAAGGAGGTTGCATTCTCAGTCCATTCTGCCTGAGAAATGCAAGCAAGAAAAGGAAGAGCTAGGTCAGCCAAGGTCATCTGGGGACCTGCCCTACGGTTGTGGTGCCTGCAAACTCTATTGCAATTAGTCATGTGCAACATACTTCCCCAGACTATGAGCTCTTTGAGGCCAGGAACTATTTATAATTTATCTCCATATTCATGTGCCTGGCACCATGCCTGGCTCTTCACAGCCCTCTTGCTGAATGCAGATGGTAAAGTAAAAGCACAAAGAAGTGTGTGGTCAGGAAGCCTGCCAGTTTAGGCAGTCAGGTGGAAGCTTTAACAGGAGAAGCAATATTTGAGCTGTGCTTGAAAGATGATTTGGTGTTAGCCAGGTGGGAAAGTGGAAGAAAGACACTGGAAACAGCATCAGTGAAGGCACAGAGATATAACACAGTACAGGATAATTGCAGGGTATATTAGTCCATTTTCATACTGCTATGAAGAAATACCTGAGACTGAGTAATTTATAAAGAAAAAGAAGTTTAATGGACTCACAGTTCCATGTGACTGGGGAGGACTCACAATCATAGCAGAAAGCTAAGAAGGAACAAAGTCACGTCTTACATGATGGCAGGCAAGAGAGCGTGTAAGTCCATCAGATCTCATGACACTTTTTCACTATCACAAGAATAGTATGGAAAAACCTACCCCTATGATTCAATTACCTCCCATCAGGTCCCTCCCATGACAAATAGGTATTATTGGAACTACAATTCAAGATGAGATTTGGGTGGGGACACAGTTAAACCATATCAGAGAGCTATAGGTCAGTGTCTTCAGAGCCTGTCAGAGTGCTTGGCTCACAGTGGGTATGAACACAAATAAACATTTGCAGATGAATGAATATATTGATATCCTTTGCTTTCTTACTGTAGGAACATTTCTGTCTATAAGACCAAGTCAATTGTTTATGTTTTAAAATGTAGATTTTATTATTATTCAGATATGATGAGGCCAACAGACCAGGAGATGATGGCTATTGCAAAGAGAGTTTGTTACTCATGGTTCCCAAGAAGAGGGGACAGGTCACATTATGGGGTAGGGGACACATATGGAAATACTAGGGTTGGTCAGGGAGCAGAGGGAGCAGGGGACAACATGAGCAAGGGCCTTTATGGTGGTTTCTGGAGGAAGAAATGGGCAAGGCAGGATAACCAAGTTTAGGTTTGGTTAGTTTGAGTAATTTCAGCGTGCTCTGGGGAATAGGGGCTGTCTGTAGTTACCTGGCACCTGGTCTTGGAGTGATTAGGGCAGGTAGGTATTGGCCCTGAGTGGAGAACTCAGTAAAGGAGGTGGTTGGGTTACGGGCTTTTGATGGATGGGTTTGCATGCAAAAAGTGCACTGTAGATGAGTTTTTGTTTCTGTTGTTGTTTGTTTGTTTGTTTGTTTGTTTGAGATGGAGTCTTGTTCTGTTGCCCAGGTTGGATTGCAGTGGTGCAATCTCGGTTCACGGCAACCTCTGCCCCCTGGGTTCAAGAAATTCTCCTACCTCAGCTTCCTGAGTAGCTGGGATTACAGGCGTGTGCCACCATGCCTGGCTAATTTTTTATTTTTGGTAGAGACGAGGTTTTACCATGTTGGCCAGACTGGTCTGGAACTCCTAGCCTCAAGTGATGTGCCTACCTCAGCCTCCCAAAGTGCTGGCATTACAGGCTTGAGCCACTGAGCCCCGCCTGAATTTTTCACTATCTCTAAGAATTATCTAACCCTAGGAAGGGAAGTTCCCCAAGATTCATCAAGACCCCACGATGTCAATGCAACAAATATCGAAACTAGAAAACATGGTTATTACAGTTTGACAATTAGGGAATTCTGTCTCTTAGGTCATTTGGTGATAGAGCTGTGAACACTGGGAACTTTCATGACCCGTTTTGTCATGTTATCACCCATATTCATGCCAATTTTTGGGCCACATTTTATTATTTCATTTATGCATTCATTTAATAAATACAGAGCATCTACTGTAAACCAGGCCCTGTGTCAGACTCTGGCCCTGGCAGCTTGGTCAAGAGAGACAGCCTAGGAAGCAAGAGGAGTTCCTGCCTGCATGGTTAGTGCTCTAATGAAGCCCCAGGTGCTGTTATCTTCAGAGGCTCCTTGCTCTCCCCTGGACTCCTCAGGTAGGAAGGTGCCTTGATGTCAAGTTTAGTGCCATCTATGGAGGCAGTTTCATTCCTCATAATGGAGGATTTGCTTTTAATCAAAGAGAAGGCCTTTTGTCTGTCTGAGAGCTTTGTCTTTTTTGTGACTTGCAGATAGGTATTTTAATAATAGGGCTAGATACGTGGCTCCTAGAGACCAGGCTGTGACTTTAAATAGTGTGAAGACCCCAATGGTTGAACTCACAGGGACAATCTGAATATTGATCATGAATTTTTAAATGGCCTTAGAAAGTGCAGCATGATTTTAGGAGAGATTTCCAATTAACTTGGGCTGTTCAAAGCAGCTCTATGCCTGGAAAAGAGAATGCATTAGAATTTTCCAAAGAGCTTTATCTCTTGAAACAGAAAACATAAATGGTAGTGGGGGAAAAAAATCAAAGTTACTGAATATGGAAATCACCACTTTGGGGTTTATGAGAACCACATCCTGCTAACTCCCTGCTATGCAATGGAGCTTTCAGAGGTAATGAGGCAAGTTCCAGAGTGTCAAATGTCTGCCTTGCTTTATACTTATATGTGCTCTTGTCCTGGTTCTCCTGCTGGTAGGGTACATGCTCAGCCCAGGCAGAGATGATGTCTGACTCCTCCTTCTAGTCTCCTGGGGAAAATCTTGCACTCAGCAGGCACTTAATGCACTCTGGTGGGATTGAACTGAAAGAGACAAGACTCCCCAGGAAGGAATAGGGAGTCTTCCTGTTGCCTGTTACTCTGCTCTGAATCGGAGGCAGAGCAGCCTCTCTGAAGCTACAGGCAAAGGCTTTTGCCTTTTGGATGGAATAAGAAAAATAGCTCTTACTGAGCCCTCACCATGTGCCTGGTAGGTGCCTTGCAGCACTTTTTAATCAATCCTCCTGAGACCACTTTATAATTGGTATTGTTGCCCCCATTTTACAGATGAGGCAATAGAGGCACTGGAGAATAATCACTGCTAAATGATTTTCACTGGAAAGATTTCCAACATTCCATCTGTCCACTCCATCAGCCTGAGACAGCCATCTTTACTGAGATTTTGAACAGTCAAGCAAGAGGTAATGCATTCTCAAAAGTGTTTAAAAGGATTAAGCAATTCAAAGCATACCTCCGAGGAACCCCTGCCAGAGATGCTGAATCTTGAGTTTGCTTTCTTCCTCTGAAGGGCATCTGAACCCTTGCCTGACTCCTTATGTTAACCTCAGATGGGGGGAGGTTCTCATCATCCAAGCAGGAAATCGGATGCCCTGAGAGGTGCTGCCACTGTAATTAGGAACACAGCAGACCATTGCCAAGACTCGAGAAAGTTGTATGCCCTTATTCTGGTTTGTTTCATTAGGTCTTTTACTAATGCCAAAGTTATGGCCCTTTTGAAGGTGGCTAAAAGCAGGAAGGTGGAAGTGAGCCTAAAACCCAGAGCCCAAAGCAAAAATGGGCAATAACACTTAAATTATATTTATACCTCACCTTAGTCCACAAAACTGAAGTTCAAGCACTGAACCACCTGCCTGATCATTGTCACCATGGCGCATGATCATTTATAGTCTGGATTTGAAGATGACACCATCCATCAGAGAGCATGGACTTATGTTTGGACATTTGAAAACCCCCCTCTGTGGGAGGCAGAGCTTGCAGTGAGCTGACATCGCACCACTGCACTCCAGCCTGGGTGACAGAGGGAGACTCCGTCTCAAAATAAAAAATAAAACAAAAAACCCTCTGAATAGCTCATTCAAAATAAATTTTTAAAAGTTATCAGAAACATCCTAAATGGTGCAGATTCCTAGGATGATACAGGTGTTTGACTTTGAAGAGGACACAGGCTAATTGCAATTCTTCTCCTGATGCTAGACTCTCTGACAGTGTGTGTGGCCGCCTTTATGTTTCACATCTTCCTTCTTTCTTCTTTCCTATGTTCATTCCTTCTCTATCTCCTGCATCTCAGACACCATAGCAGAAACTGCTAATTATTTCTCAATGTGCGTTCTCTTCTTCCTTCAGGAGAGCCCTCAGGTTTTGCTGAGGATATAGCTGCTCAGCCAAAAGCTACATTTCTCAGCCTCCCTTACAAATATGTCACTATGTGACTCTTTTCTTGCCAGTGGTGTGTGAACAAAAATAATATGTGCAACTTTGGAAAGTGCAATTAAAGAGAAGAAGAAGCATGCCATGTTCTTCCTCCACATTCTCCTTTCCTCTGCTTGGTCCATGGCTATGATGGCAGGAGTTGGAGCAGCCATTTCGGGCCATGAGATGAAAGCCTTATACTGAGCCATGTTTTGAGCAGAGGAATAGAAAAAAAGGAACCTGGGTCCCTAACATTCCTGAGCCACCATAAAGACCTAGACTCTCTACCTGAACTTCAGGTAAGAGAGAAATAAACTTCAATATTGTTTAAGCAATTGTATTTGAGCATTTCTCTATTATGGCAGCCTACCATGTATCCTAAGTCATAGATGCATCATTAATGCCAGCTGTAGGTAACACTCAGAATAGAGAATTAATGGGTAACAGACTGGAAGTCAACAGAGCAATTCACCATGGTGCAACCTATCCATGGCTTGCTGATCAAAACTCTTTAGCAGCTGAAAGACTGTAGAAGAGCATGTCTCATGGTGGCATCTAGCCAAAAAAAAAAAAAAAAAAAGGTAGAATGGAGAGGTTTCAATGGAACAGAAGTCAGGCAGACATGGGTACAATTATTACCTCTATGGCTTTGGGTAATTCTTAATACCCCTTCTCAGTTTCTCCTTCTATTAAAGGGATACAATAACTCTTGCCTGTTTTCTGAATCAATAAGACCATATGTTTAAAGAGAAACATAGTGTGAATGAAAGAGCCAGAAGGTCTGGATTTGAGTCCCATCTGCCACTTACTTGCTGGGTTGCCTTAGGCAAGTTATTGTACCTCTTTGGGCCCGGTCCCATATCCTTCAAATGGGGAAATTTAGACTAGATTACCTCTGAGGTCTTTTCCTGCTCAGACTTTGTGTGGTTCAACAAATCAGGCTATAATATTATGATGAGAAAGTCAGATTTTACAGCAACATTTTGCTGGAGCTGGCCTGGCTGGCACTGGTTCCTGAGAACTGATTCTGTGAATCAATTATTAAGTTTGTAGTCAGTGGGATCAGGATGGCAGCTTGAAATAGGCCATGGTAGGAGTATTTACACCACAGAAATTGGCAAAAACTATGAAGTGGGGCTCCCACCTACCCTCCACAGAGAGCTAGTTGTTAAGCACTTACCACCTACCACTTACTACAAGGAAAAAAACCTTTTGTATGGCTTGGTGATCACAGCAGCAAATAACTAGTAAAGCTTAAGATGAAAATGTTCAAGTCTTTGTTTATAATGTATGGAGCACTGAGGGGGAAGAATTAGAAGTTACTCCACTCCTGGATCCCAGGTGCCCTGGTCCAGTGCTAGTTTATAGTAAATGACCACTTGTGGCATGAAGGAGTTAGTATCTCTCCCTCAGTGATGAACTTACCTGGGCTTGTTGTGCTGTGGTTGCTTCTGGTGTGCCACTTTGTAATTTAATTAAAACTGGAGGCTTGAGATAATGGGTGGGTGGTGCCTGCAGTCTCACTCTGGGTAAAAGTTTGGTCACTGGGAGCAGGAAAAAAAGTCTTCCAAGGCACCAAGTGACCAGGAGCAGTCTTTAAATTATTCCAGTTAATCCAAATGAAGTGGTTATCTAAGGCCCTGGCTTATCTAGCCAAGTGGGACCTGTGGCTTGGGAAATGTTTAGAGATTCTGGACCAAGGGATTCTCCACTTATTTCACTATTTAGAATGTCTTCTCCAAAGTATGTTTTGAGATATAGCACTTTTTTGGTATGCTAGTAGCCATCCTTCCAACCCCAAATTACCTCATGATTAAATAAGTTTGGGCAACATTTAACAAAGGTAAACAGGTTATTTATGGCACTAATTCTCAGAGATTTTTATAGACTAAATTAAAGTAGTGCTTCTCAAACTGTCTTTGGTGTTGAATCAGATTTTAAAATTTCCAATCTATGCATGATTTGGAAATCAGTACCTCCTATTGCCCATGACTAATAGCAGCTCTTGTCTTGTGCACTTACTGTGCAAGTGTGGACATTCAACCTGGTCAAACTCTTTCAATGAGATGAGTTCATGGCTATGCACTTGAATGACCCAGTAATGTCTAATTGCTATAAAAGTCTCTAGGTGGGAGTGAGACAGGCCCTTTGGTTGGTGTGGGAGCTGGGTGAGGCCTGTGACTGCCAGCTTTCCCCCACTCCCCTGACAACCTGCATGACTAAGCAAAGGCAGCCATAATTCTCCTACGTATACAACTTTGATGACTGGGAATCTCACCCCATTCTCCACAGCAGCCACAGCAAGGCTCACCCAAGAAAGTCTGACACACCTAGCCCTGCCCTACCTAATGGTCCTTCCCTACCCACCCTGGTAGCCAAAGGCAAAGGGCATAATCTTGGGAGTTCTAGCGCCCCACCAACCACCAGTCCCTCCCCATACTACTACAGCTGATGCTCTCTGGAAAGCACTAACTCCTGGCAGGAGGCCAACTGGCACAAAAATAGAGCATTAAACAACCAAAGCTAAGAACCCTCAGGGAGTCCATTGCAGCCTGCCCCTATCATCACCTCTACTGGAACAGGTACTGGTGTCCATGGCTGAGGGTCTCCTAGAAGGTTCATATCACAGGACTCTACAGACAACCCCCAGTACCAGGTCAGATTCGCTGGGTAGCTAGATCCTGAAGAGAGACAACAATCACTGCAGTGTGGCTCACAGGAAGCCACATTCATAGGAAAAGCGGGAGAGTACTACATCAAGGGAACACCTGTGGGACAAAAGAATCTGAGCAACAGCCTTCAGACCTAGAACTTTCCTCTGACAGAGCCTACCCAAATGGGAAGGAACCAGAAAACCAACCCTGGTAATATGACAAAACACGACTTTTTAACATCCCCCCAAAATCACACTAGTTCACAAGAACTGGATCCAAACCAAGAAGAAATCCCTGATTTACCTGAAAAAGAATTCAGGAGGTTAGTTATTAACCTAATCAGGGAGGCACCAGAAAAAAGCAAAGCCCAATGCAAGGAAATCCAAAAAAATGATACAAGAAGTGAAGGGAGAAATATTCAAGGAAAAGGATAGCTTACAGAAAATATAATCAAAAATTCAGGAAACTTTGAACACAATTTTAGAAATGTGAAATGCCCTGGAAAGTCTCAGCAATAGAACTGAACAAGTCGAAGAAAGAAAGTCAGAGCTTGAAGACAGGCCTTTGAATTAACCCAATAAAACAAAGACAAAGAAAAAAGAATAAGAAAATATGAACAAAGCCCCCAAGAAGCCTGGGATTATGTTAAACGATCAAACCTGAGAATACTTGGTGTTCCTGAGGAAGAGGAGAATTCTAAAAGCTTGGAAAACATATTTGGGGGAATAATCAAGGAAAACTTCAATAGCCTTGCTACAGACCTAGACATCAAAATACAAGAAGCACAAAAAATACCTGGGAAATTCATCACAAAAAGATAATCCCCTAGGCACACTGTCATCAGATTATCCAGAGTTAAGACAAAGGAAAGAATCTTAAGGGCTGTGAAACTTAAGTGCCAGGTAAACTATAAAGGAAAACGTATCAGATTAACAGCAGATTTCACAGAAGAAACCCTGCAAGCCAGAGGGATTGGGGCCCTATCTTCAGCCTCCTCAAACAAAACAATTGTCAGCCAAGAATTTTGTATCCAGCGAAACCAAGCATCATATATAAAGGAAAGATACAGTCTTTTTCAGACAAACAAACACTGAGAGAATTTGCCATTATCAAGCCACCACCACAAGAACTGCTCTAAATCTTGAAACAAATCCTGGAAATACATTAAAACAGAACCTCTTTACAGCATAAATCAGGACCCATAAAACAAAAATACATGTTAAAAGGCAAAAACAAAAACAAAACGAAGTACACAGGAAACAAAGAACACAATGAATACAATGGTACCTAACATTTCAACACTAACATTGAATGTAAATGGCCTAAATACCAACCAACTATCTGCTGCCTTCAGGAGACTCTGACACATAAGGACTTACATAAACTTATAGCAAAGGGGTGGAGAAAGACATTTCGTGCAAATGGATGTCAAAAGTGAGTAGGGGTAGCTATTTTTATATCAGACAAAACAACTTTAAGGCAATAGCAGTTAAAAGAGACAAAGAGGGACATTACATAATGGTAAAAGGCCTGTCCAAAAGGAAAATATCACAATCCTAAATATATATGCACCTAACACTGGAGCTTTCAAATTTATGAAACAATTACTAATAGACCTAAGAAATGAGATAGACACAACACAATAATAGTGGGGAACTTCAATACTCCACTGATAGCACTAGACAGGTCATCAAGACAGAAAGTCAACAAAGAAACAATGGATTTAAACTATACCTTGGAACAAATGGATTTAACAGATACATTTAACATTCCATCCAACAACCACGAAAATACACATTCTATTCAACAGCACATGGAACTTTCTCCAAGATAGACCATATATGATAGGCCATAAAACAAGCCTTAATGTATTTAAGAAGATTGAAATTTTATCAAGCACTCTCTCAGACCACAGTGGAATAAAACTGGAAATCAACACCAAAAAGAATCTTCAAAACCATGCAAATTCATGGAAATTAAATAGCCTGTTCCTCAATGAGCATTGGGTCAAAAAGGAAATCAAGACGGAAATTAAAAAATTATTAAAACTGAACAACAAAAGTGACACAAGCTACCAAAACCTCTGGGTCACAGCAAAGGCAGTGCTAAGAGGAAAGTTCATAGCCCTAAATGACTATATCAAAAAGACTGAAAGAGCACAAACTGACATTCTACGGTCACACCTCAAGAAACTAGAGAAACAAGAACAAACCAAACCCAAACCCAGCAGAAAAAAGAAAATAACCAAGATCAGAGCAGAACTAAATAAAATAGAAACAAAAAACCCAAAGACAAGTGAAACAAAAAGCTGGTTATTTGAAGAGATAAATAAAATTGACAGATAATTAACAAGATTAACCAAGAAAAGAAGAGAGAAAATCCAAATAACCTCACTAAGAAATGAAACAGGAGATACTGCAACTGACATCACTGAAATATGAAAGATCATTCAAGTCTACTATGAACACCTTTATGCATATAAACTAGAAAACCTAGAAGAGATGGATAAATTCCTGGAAAAATAAAACCCTCCTAGCGTAAATCAGGAAGACTTAGATACCTTGAACAGACCAATAACAGGCAATGAGATTGAAAGGGTAATTAAAAAATAGCCAACAAAAAGAGTTGGATTCCCAGCAGAATTCTACCAGACATTCAAAGAAGAATTGGTACCAATCCTTTTGACACTATTCCACAAGAAAGAGAAAGAAGGAACCCCCCCCCCCAATTCATTCTATGAAGCCAGCATCACCTTAATATCAAAACCAGGAAGAGACATAATCAAAAAAGAAAACTACAGACTGATATCCTTGATGAACATACATACGAAAATCCTCAACAAAATACTAGCTAACTGAATCCAACATATCAAAAAGATAATCCACTGTGATAAAGTGGGCTTCATACCAGGGATGCAGGGATGGTTTAACATACACAAGTCAATAAGTGCAATACATCACATAAACAGAATCAAAAACAAAAATCACTTGATCATCTCAATAAATGCAGAAGAAGCATTCAACAAAATCCAGCATTCCTTTATGATTAAAACTCCCAGGAAGGTTGGCATACAAGAGGCATTCCTTAATGTAAGAAAAGCCATCTATGACAAACCCACAGCCAGCATAATACTGAGTGGGTAAAAGTTGAAAGCATTCCCTCTGAAAACTGGAACAAGACAAGGATGCCCACTCTCACCACTCCTCTTCAGTGTAGTACTAGAAGTCCTAGCCAAGCAACCAGACAAGAGACTGAAATAAAGGGCATCCAAAGCAGTGAAGAGGAAGTCAAGCTGACACTGTTTGCTGACGACATGATGGTTTACCTTGAAAACCCTAAAGACTCCTCCAGAAAGCTGCTAGGACTGATGAAAGAATTCAGCAAAGTTTCCAGATACAAAATTAACGCACACAAATCGGTAGCTTTTCTATACACCAACAGTGACCAGGAGGAGAATCAAATCAAACACTCAACCCCTTTGACAATAGCTGCAAAAAAAAACCCACAAAAAAACAAAAAACAAAACTTAGGAATATACCTAACCAAGGTTGAAATGCCTCTACAAGGAAAACTAGAAAACACTGCTGAAAGAAAACATAGACAACACAAACAAATGGAAACACATCTCATGTTCATGGGTGGGTAGAATCAATATTGTGAAAATAACTATACTGCCAAAAGCAATCTACAAATTCAATGCAATCAGTATCAAAATACTACTATCATTCTTCACATAATTAGAAAAAAACAATTCTAAAATTCATATGGAACCAAAAAAGAGCCTGCAGAGCCAAAGAAAGACTAAGCAAAAAAAACAAATCTGGAGGCATCACACTCCCTGATTTCAAACTATACTATAAGGCCATAGTGACCAAAATAGTGTGGTTCTGGTATAAAAATAGGCACATAGACGAATGAAACAGAACAGAGAAACCAGAAATAAACCCAAATACTAACATCCAACTGATCATTGGCAAAGCAAACACTAACATCAAGTGGGAAAAGGTCACCCTTTTCAACAAATGGTCCTGGGATAATTGGCTAGCCTCATGTAGGAGAATGAAACTGGACTCTCATCTTTCATCTCATACAAAAATCAACTCATGTGAATTAAGGACTTAAACCTAAGACCTGAAACTATAAAAATTCTAGAAGATAACATTGGAAAACCCCTTCTAGACATTGGCTTAGGCAAGGATTTCATGACTAAGAACCCAAAAGCAAATAAGATAAAAACAAAGATAAATAGCTGGGACCTAATTAAACTAAAGAGCTTTTGCACGGCAAAAGGAACAGTCAGCAGAGTAAACAGACAACCCACCGAGTAGGGGAAAACCTTTGCAATCTACACATCTGACAAAGGACTAATATCCAGAATTTACAAAAAAACTCAAGCCAATCAATAAGAAAAAAACAAACAATCCCATTAAAAAGTGAGCCAAGGACATTGATAGACAATTCTCAAAAAAAGATATACAAATGGCCAACAAACATGAAAAAATTCTCAACATCAGGGAAATGAAAATCAAAACCACAATGCAATATCACCTTACTCCTGCAAGAATGTCCATATAATTCAAAAACAGTGGACATTGGCATGGATGTGGTGATCAGGGAACACTTCTACACTGCTAATGGAAACATAAACTAATTCAGCTGCTGCAGAAAACAGTGTAGAGATTCCTTAAAGAACTAAATATAGAACTATCATTTGATCCAGCAATCCCACTACTGGGTATCTACCCAGAGGGAAAAAAAAATCAAATCATTATTTGAAAAATGTACTTGCACATGCATGTCTATAGCAGCACAATTCACAATTGCAAAATCATGGAACCAACCCAAATGCTGATCAGTCAAAATGCGGATAAAGAAATCGTGACACACACACACACACACACACACACACACACACTGAAATACTACTTAGCCATAAAAAGGAATGACCTGGATGAGATTGCAGTGACCTGGATGAGATCGGAGACCATTATTCTAAGTAAGGTAACTCAGGAATGGAAAACCAAACATTGCATGTTCTCACTGACATGTGGGAGCTAAGCCATGAGGATGCAAAAGCATAAAAATGATACAACGGACGTTGGGGACTTGGGGGAAGAGTGAAAGAGGGGCAAGGGATAAAAGAGTACAAATACGGTGCAGTGTATACTGCTCAAGTGAGGGGTGCACCAATGTCTCACAAATCACCATTCAAGAACTTTCTCATGTGACAAATACCACCTGTACCCAATAACTTATGGAAAAAATTTTTAAATGACTAAAAAAATACCTAAATGTTAATTAGGATGTAGAACAACAGAAACTTTCATGCATCACTAGTGGGGGTGTAAAATTATTCCAAATGGTATTGTGGAAAACTGCCTAGCAAGTGATGAAAATATTAAATGTGCGTCTGCCACATTAAAAAAAAGTCTCTAGTTGCTCACTCTCAGATTTTGTACTATTTGCCATGTTATGGTGCAGTTACAAACCATCTATGGCACAGTGTATACGCCCAACTTTGAGTAGCACTGTGCTGAAGTTCCTGGCTGTGCCTCTCATCCAAATGAAGCATGGTTCTACTCCAGTAAGACCTGCTCCCTCTGACTGCAATTTCTGGGTTCGAGCTGGTCACTGAGCAGTGTGTCCAGCTGCTGCAGACAGTACAGCTGTGTCAGGGCGGAATGTCCCAGGCATGTGGGACATTACCCCAGTGCAGCAAGAGCTGAATTTCGAGTCCAGAAAGGACTCTGATAGAAAATAGCAGCTCTCTTGGGAAGTGGTACCATCTCTGGATGGTCCAATAAAAACCAGATAGGTCCCTAAACATAAAGGCAAACAGGAGTAGCTCTGGCTTCCCTTCTGTTTTCCACAGACTAAAAAACAAAAACACAGAAAAGGCACAGTAGGCTTGGATTTTTACTTCTGTTAATTATGAGGGGCACCAAAATGGGAAGTGCTTAAGAGGCAACTGAGATGATCTCTGGGGAGCAATCTGCCCACTCCCATGGGAGACCACTGACGCACAGCTTAAGGATCACGTGTCTGTTAGACGTGGGCAGCCCTCAGCCAGGGCAGAGGCAGCAAGGCCCAGACCCGGCTCCCAACTCCAGCACTGTTTCTCCACGGCTTGACAGGTGGGTGCCTGGGCGAGCGTCTGCCCCTCTTTTCCTTCCCTTCTCTTTTTCTGTGCTCATTCTCCTCATGCACCTGCAATGGAAGTCAAGTGTAAATAGAAGGCTCCGACTCCCGGGTCGGGCGGCTGTCAGGGTGCCCCCCTTCTCTCTGAAATGCTCACTGTCCCTGCCAACTCTTTATTCTGTACCTGTCAGAGCTGGCTGCCTCCAATCTCTCTGTGGACAGATTCCCTCCTCAGTGAACAATGTCAGTGACCCGAGAAGTCCCTGGCATCAGGCTGTCTCTCAGAGCAGGGACAGTTTCGGCTGGGTTTCCTCTCCCTTCACCAGTGTGGTGTTCAGCGTGAGGAACTATTTATGCATGAGGTGGGCCTGGGTGACACTTATGGGCAAGGGGGTGCTGTGGAAAGATTCTATCAGGTACAGGATGCCAGCGTCATCCCCAGCACCATATCTTGTTATATTCTACTACTATGGCCCCCATACTGGCCCCGACAGAGCAAGACCCTGGGAAGGCTGGGCATCAGGTAGAGTTGGCCTTTGAGGTCTCCCTCATGTCAAGTGGAGGTGTCCAGCCAGTGTGTGAGGATGGGTGACATGATTTGGCCCTGTATCCGGACCCAAATCTCATCTCAAACTGTAGTCCCCACATGTCAAGGAGGGGACCTGTCATCCCCATGTGTTAAGGAAGGAAAGTGACTGGAACATATGGTGATTCCCCCCCACCCCCATGCTGTTCTCATGATAGTGAGTGTGTTCTCACAAGATCTGATGGCTTCATAAGCGTTTGGAAGTTCCTCCTTGATGCTTCTCTCTCCTGCCGCCTTGGGAAGAAGGTGCCTGCTTCTGCCATGATAGCCAATTTTCTGAGCCCTCCCCAGCCATGCAGAACTATGGGTCTGTTGAACTTATTTCCTTTACAGTTACCCAGTCTCAGGTAGTATTCTTTACAGCAGTGTGAGAACAGACTAATACGAGGGGAGAGGCAGGTCATTTGTTGAGGAGTTGAGGTGGAGATCTCTGAAGCAGGCTGTGTGGGTCTAAGGTGAGAGTCTGAGAGAGCACCCCGTTAGTGAGAGGGAGTGGCAGGGACAATTAGGAAAGGAGGCTGGAGGGACACGTTAGAGGAGTGGCGCGGGAACAGGGAGGACGTGGCACTTCATCGGGTCCGAGAGGAGAGGATCAGCAGTGTCGTGTTGCCAGGAGATCAAGGAGGCTAAACCTGAGGAGGGGACATGCCTGGTGATTAACATGGCTCCCGAGCAAGGCGGGCAAGCATGGCCGTGCACACCACACACCTCCGGGGTTAGTCGTCTACACCCTTGTCTGCAGGATGGTGACTCTCGAAGATGTGTAGTGCATCACCTGTGCAGCTACTGGAGATACTCAGCTCATGAGAATCGTATCAGCCCAGGGGTGAAGGCGGAAGACCCATCGTGAGCCACTGTAGCGTGAGCGGGAGGCACGGTGGAGCTGGAGCAGTGAGGGTGACCCTTGAAAGGAGTTTGGATGCGAAGGAAAGAAAAATACATGGCTGCTGGAAAGAGTATCTGGCTTGTGGGAAAACTATTTTACACTTGGAAATCTGAGAGTGATTTAGGTAAGGAAAAAAACCCCACTAAAGCAGGAGTGAGAACAGATGAGGGAGAGTGAAGAGAGAGGAAGCCATCCATTCAGAAAGCAGTCTTTATTGCTAGCCTCCTCATCGTGTGCTGTAATGCAGCATGGAGACAGAACAGCTCCGCCTCATGAAGCTTCCAGTGAGTGGCCAGCGACACTACAGAGAGGGAGTGAAGGCGGGGTGGGGTGGGGTTGGGTTTGTGGGCCAGGGCCAACTTCTCTAAGGACGGGGTCTTTGAACTGAGGCCTGGATGATGAAGAAGGAGCGCACCCTGTGAAGACCACAGGGAGTGTACCCGGCAGAGGCAGCGGCTGGTGCAGCAGTTCTCAAGGGCAGGCAGGAAGAGGCCAGCCTGGCTGGGCCAGAGCATCCAAAAGGGCTGGGAGGTGAGCCTGGGTCAAGCAGGACCTCTCAGTCTATGGGAAGATGTTTCCATGAGAGTACAGTGACATGTACCCATTCTTACGGAGGAGAGCTCACCTACACGTCACTGTACTCTCATGGAAACTGGATCCTCTTGGCTTGGATCATCTTGAGATCCGGGATACTCTCATAGCCTGGGATTCTCTTGAGGGTCTTAGTCACCTCCCTAGCCTGGCATAGAGTCAAATAACTGAGGCTTGAATGAAGGTCTTCCTCCAAGTCAAACATCTGAAGCGTTTAAATTCATGGCTTCGTAGGAAGGTCTCTGCATCAGGCCCAAGAGCAGGACGTTTCCACAGGCCCTTATACATGCTGTGTATGTGGGGACAGGGGTGGATTGATGCATTTCAGTAGTCCCAAGTCACCGCGCCCACATAGACACCGGCTGCACTAAACTTTCCAGGTTGGTATTAACTCTGATGCCCCCCTGCCATTATTTCTAGATCCCTGAATTTCCCTGAGGCGCCCTTTCTCTATCCAAACTGCTCTGCTACCTCTTACTGCTCAAGCTTCTTCCTGGGGTACCCCCTTGGCTCAGCTTAAAAATTACATCGCTATTTTTCAGCCATTCTCTCATCCTCATAAAAATGTCTATCTCCTTAATGCAGATATTAGCAAGAAAGCAATCTAATTGAAAAATATTATGCTAAGGGGTTAGTATCACCATCATACTCACGGGGATATTTGACTGTTTAAAAAAGAAAGATAAGCACCCAGATTAGAGCATTTACTCAGAGCACTGAGGCCACACATGTTTGCCAAGGGATGGGCGTCAGAAAGATAAGAGAAAGGTTTAGGTATGGAAGCCTTCCTGGATCTCCTAAAACCTTGTGCGTAAGGCTGGCTTTGTTTCCAGATCTCAAAGGACAAAAAAAGACAGTCCTCCACATTTGCAAGTCAAGATCAAGGTAGCTTGATGGTCTGAGGACAGGATAGTTACAGAGCACAGTTAGATTCTTCTCTTTTTTTTTTTTTTTTTTTTTCCTGTATTTTTAGTAGAGATGGGGTTTCACCATGTTAGCCAGGCTAGTCTCAATTTCCCGGATTACAGGCATGAGCCACCTCACCCCCCAGCACAGTTAGATGATTAAGGTGCCTGCATGCCTTAAGTATCTAACTGTGTCAGCCCCATTCTGACACCAGTTTTTTCAACTGGGGTAAAATAACACCAAAAGAAAACCAAGGATGAAGCAGCATTATGTTGGAAACCTATATGTATGTTACTTTATTTACTCTTCATCACAATCCTATGATTAGATTATATATTGTCCCATTTTCCGGATGAAACTGAGCCTCAGAAATGTCTCATGACTTTCCCAGAGTCACACAGATACGCTTAAAGCATTGGGATTCAAACCAGGCCTGCCTGACTCCAAAGCTCCATTCCTCCTCCTGGGCCTCAGCATTAAAACCCTATCCTAAGGCAGTGGCAGCTGTCCCGGCCAGGACATTCTGAGAGCCAGCTGCAGCTCTTCCATTTACCAGGTTGAGATTTACTTCCTCTCTCTGATACTTCAATGTTCTCATCAAGGAAGCTAGGAGACAGACGGATTTTACTTCCTCTCTTACTTCAATGTTCTCATCAAGGAAGCTAGGAGACAGATGAATTTCTTTGAGGTTCCCTTCCAGGCCTCAGCATCACTGTGCTGGGTGATTGTTACTTTGATAAGTCAGTGTACGGCTCATTTGATGTACAAATGTCAAAATGTCAGAAGTGCCAGGAGCCCTTGAGCACTCGGCCTCCGTAGGGAGAACCCTCTTGGAGGCCTGTGGGAGGCGGCCACCTTGCACCAGCAAGTCCACTGAGGCCTGGAGAGATGCGACACACAGGGTCCCTCCAGCTCACCCTGGGATTTCCCGGGGAATGGACATTTGTGTCCATCCTTGTGGACAGGGCCTCAGCCCATGGCCTGATGATCACCCGAGTCTTTACAAGGTGGTTGAGCGTTTGAGTGTGTTTTTCCTCTCTCCTTTTGAAAACCAAGAGGTCAGTGTGAGTGTAATTCTGACACATGAAATCTGCTCCTTGTTTGGAAACACCCTTTTCAAATCCATCCTGAGATGGGATTAAGAGAACGAACAGCTTTGGCTCGTTTTCAGGACTGTCATCTGATGAACATCTCCCAGCTCATTTGAAGGAAGTGACAGAAGAAAGTGAGATTTCAAATCAGGGAAATTGGCGACAGGCTCTGCTCCCATTGGCCTCCCCACCTCCAGCCTGCAGCCCGCAGAAAACAAAAGCTCCGGAGTAGGAAAGTGACACAGCGCCACCTCCCGGTAGCCTGGCTGGCCAAGGGCTCTGGCTTAAGCAGACCTCCGGCCTGCCAAAATGCCTGGGGAGGGAAGAGCTGTGTCTCTGCACTTAGGAGCTGTGTCTCAGAACAGGGGTTCTGAGAGCTACATGCGTTTCAGTTCACAGTGTGTGCAGTCATGTGTCTTGCACATACACACGTGCACATAGACAGCCATTTGAACACTGAGGATTAACTTGTCTTATAAGGGGCAACTGTCTCCTCCATCTACTTTTAGGCAGATTTTAAAGGTGATCATAGTAGGAGTCTGGAGCCGGATTGCCTGGGTTCAAATCTCAACTTGGCACTTAAAAGCTGTGCAGCCTCGGGCAACCTACTTAACCTCTCTGTGTCTGTTTCCTCTCCTACAAAATAAGGATTGTAAGGGTATCAACCTCAGGGCATCACTGCAAGAATTGAATGGGATACATGTGACATGCTTAGAACAGTGTGCGGCCCATGATAAGCTCTCAATATGTATTGGCTATTTTTGTTATTCAATTAAACATAGCTCATACAATTTTTTTTTTTCTTTTTTGCACCCACCCCGCTCAGTCATTTCTAACTTCTTGTTGGCTGATAAATCCTATCCAGATGTTTCTGGTTCAAGAAAAATAATGCTAAATCCACAATTTTGCTGAAATAATTGACCCTACCCAAACTCACACCCTAAACTGAATGGACTACTTGGCATATATTGAGAAAAATCACCCTCGGGGAACTCCCGTGTCTTCTGTTGGTTTGTTTGTTTTCAAGGAGCCTGGCTGGGCAGTGGAACAGCTGATGCTTCAGAGTAAGCCTAAGAAGGCTTCATGGGCCGGTGGATGATACATACAGCACTCTCAGATGTTGGACTCAACTTCGACTCATGGGGAGATGTTAGTCCTGGATTTTCCCACATTCGCCTGTGGAGTGCTCTAGGGACACTGGTAGATCAGGAAAGGGGTTCATTCAAGCCTTCCTGCTACATTTGAACCGAAGGGTCTCTGGGAAGCTCCGTCATAGGGTCAGACTTGGGATGCACATCCATCTTCATGGAGTTCTCCCAACCTAGAGAAAAGATGGTGAGACGACAGGCTGCCAAGGTCAGAGGCTGGTCTTTCCCAAAGTCAACCATAAATCAAAGCCTCCAAGGTGACCACGTGTCATAGACACCAGCTCTGGAGTCTCTGAGCAGGGGACACAGGGCTTGATGACAGGAGACCACCTCTTCCCCAGCCCGTCTGCTGCCAGGGAAGACCAGCGTGTGGGCTGTTCATTGCCACTGAGGAAGTTTTCCTGCTGTTTAATGAGGTTTAACTCTCCCTGTAAAGGAGGGCCTGGCCCAAACATCTGTTTCATCAAAGGGGTTGGAGTCTTGGAGACATAAAAGCTTCTCTCAGAGGCACCACTCTATGGCCTTTATCACTCCTGGAGTCATCCCATTAATGTGCTGAAACAGCCATGACTTTGCCACTATGAACCTGTCTGGGGAGCACAGCCAGGTTTCAGGGCGAGGAAGGAGAGAAAGGGAGAGCCCTTTGAATCCCCTCACACTTTGCACTTGGTTTCCTCTTATGGGTAAGACTTAACCATGACTCACCTGTTTTAGAATGTTTTGTTAGCCAATCCCTGATTTGCTTGAAACCTCCGAAGTCTAGAGAAAATAGCCTCAAGGGAACTTGGAGCTGAGTTGCAATGTTTCAGGCCTAATAAATAAACTGCCTTTGAGGACAGCAAGTGATCGAAAGAGCAAATTCCAAGCCCGGATCTTCAGGTCGAGCACCTGGAAGTCACTGGGATTTTTGCAGAAAACCAGGAAGCATTAAGGATTTAAGTTTAAAGGATTAAATAGATAATTCAAGGCTACTTCTGACTGTGGAGTCTCCTACCCATCTGCTGCTATTTATTGGCTATTTAACTTTGCAGTAGTTACTTCACATCTCTGAATCTCTGTTTCCTCATCTGTCAAAGGGACAGAAATACTGGCGTGAGGACTTATGACAAATAATGATATGTCTTACCCCCTCTAGTACTTGGCACGTAGATACTCAAACAATGGCAACCAAGTAACAAAAGCTAAAGAAAAATGTATCAGAGAAGAAGCTAACGTGAGAAATGCTTTTCCATTGAAATTATTATTATTAAAAATGTTTTGTTTTTGTAAATTGGGAAAAGAGTGCCACTGCTTGATGATAGTGGCCCCGCTAGTGCAGGCAGCCCTGGAATCTGCAGCAGTGTGGCCTTTGGTGCTAGGTTAGGGTTCTCAACCTTCTCTAGCTGTGACAACGCACTTGTCAGTGGCATGAAGTTGCCCACTCTCCTGACTGATGACAGGTTCAAATCCCGGCTCCATCACTAACTGCATTATCTTGGTCAAGTAAATGAGCGACATGAATAGTACCTACCTTCCAAGTCTTAGGGGGTGGGTGGGTAAATATGATTATGTAGATAAAGCCCTGAGGACAGTGCTGAGCACAAAGTAAATGTTCAATCCAAAAGAAAAAAATGCATTCATGATTTCTGCATGATTTTCAGCCCCAGCTATAACCCGATCTTTTTCTCTTTTACTCAGGGAAGCAGTTTGGAAAGTAACACTGTGATAAGGATAATCTTGAATCTGCTCAAAAATTGCTTAAAACTCATTCACACATAGATCAAGTCATTATCCGTAACAAATTATTTGTGAATGACCTCATAACTGATGTTGATCACAAGTCCTTAAATGTAGATGGATGCCATACTTTTCTCCAGGCTGCGGTGAAATCTTAATTTGCTTCCAGTGGCTATTGTAACAAATTACCACCAACTTGTTGGCTTAAGTCAACATGAATGTATTAACTTAAAGTTCTGAAGCTCGGAAGTCCTACGTGGATGTCAGTGGGCTAAAATCAAGGTGGCTGGGCCTTGCTTCTTCTGTAGGTGCTAGGGGAGAATTGTTTTCTTGCCTTTTCCAGGTTTTGAAGGCTACCACATTCCTTGGCTTGTGGCCACATTCTGTCTTCAAAGCCAGCAATGGTCAGATGAATCATTCTTCCTATCCCATCTCTCTGATTCTGACTCTCCTCTACTTAAGACGCTTTGTGATTACACCGAGTCCACCCCAACAGTCCAGGATAATTGCCCTATTTTAAGATCAGATGATTAGCAACCTTAATTCCATTCGCAGTTTCTACCTGCCATATGATACAACAGATTAATAGGTTCTAGGAATTAGCATTATGGACATCTTTGGGGTTGGCAGCAGAAGGGCAGTGGGTACGGCAGGGCCGTATTTTGGCTACCACGTGGGATAACTTTGAATCTGCCAAAATTACTTAAGATTCATTCACACATATTGTTGCTTTAATCATCAGAAACAAATACAGTGAATAACTTCACAATCAATACTGACCAGAGGGCTTCAAATATGGTGGGGACCATACTTTTCTCCAGGCTACAGGAAATGTGAAAAGATAGGACAATATGGCAATTTTTAACTGAAAATAAACTTACTCCATTTAAAGGATTATTCTTTTGATATTAAAATGTTGGCAGCAGATGATAGCTGGCTTTTTTTTTTTTTTTTTTTTTTTTTTTTGAAACGGAGTTTCTGTCTTGTTACCCAGGCTGGAGTGCAATGGCGCGATCTCGGCTCACCGCAACCTCCGCCTCCTGGGTTCAGGCAATTCTCCTGCCTCAGCCTCCTGAGTAGCTGGGATTACAGGCACGTGCCACCATGCCCAGCTAATTTTTTGTATTTTTAGTAGAGACGGGGTTTCACCATGTTGACCAGGATGGTCTCGATCTCTTGAACTCGTGATCCACCCACGTCGGCCTCCCAAAGTGCTGGGATTACAGGCTTGAGTCACTGCGCCCAGCCGATAGCTGGCTTTTAAAGTTGTTAATGTATTTGTCAAACACAAAAGTTGGTAAGTCAGTCAAGATCCTTCAGAGGAGGGGATGTTGCTGTTCTGTGTAATCAACGATGGCAGCCGTTACCACCTTCCAGGAGCCGGGCTTCCTGCCCACAGTGCTCAGGGCCATGGGACTCTCAGAGACTTTCCCTTCTCCATTGTTCCCAGAGTTCAGAGCTTGTGGACCAAAGGACTGGGGTCTGAACCCCTCCTCTGACATGGGACAACTCACTCCTTAGTTTTCATCCATAGAATTAGGATGACAGAAAACCCACCCTGCTCTTCTCACAGGGGGTTGCAAGGAGAACCGAACTAGAAGAGCGTGGTGAAGTGTAAAGTGCTGTACAAATGGGAGTGGTTGTTCTTATAACTGAAACCAGGACTCTCAGTTTCTGCATCTTTCTATAGTGTTCATTGAGTGGGTGAGAGAAAGTCCGATGGCCCCACAATTAAGCCCTTAGGGAATAGCGGTTAGAAAAATGCCACGTTCCTCTCTAAAAACAAAAACAAAAACAAACAAATCTATAGGGTTTTTTTTTTTTTAATGGTAAAATACACATAACACAAATGTGTCATCTTAAGCATCGTAGGTGTACAGTTCAGTAATGCTAAGTACATTCTTGTTGTTGGGCAACCCCTCTCCAGAATGTTTCCATCTTGCCAAAAGGGAACTCTGTGCTCAGGGACAACAACTCCCCATTTTCCTCTCTTCTCAAACCCTGGCAACCATCACTCTGCTTTCTGTGTCTATGAATGGGACTACTTTAAGTACCTCAAATAAGTGGAATCACATACGATTTGTCTTTTTGTGATTGGCTTATTTCACTTAGCATAATGTCCTCAAGGTTCATTCACGTAGCTAGCCTGTGTTAGAATTTCCTTATTTCAGCATTGAATAATATTCCACTGCATGTATATACCACATTTTGTTTATGCGTTCATCTGTCCACAAACAACTTGGGTGGCTTCTACTTTTCAGCTTTTGTGAATGATGCTGCTGCGAGTGTAGATATACAAATACCTTTCCAAGACCCTGCTTTCAATTCTTTTGGGGATGTACCCGAAGTGCAATTGCTAGATCATGTGGTAATCCTATTATTAATGTTTCAAGAAGCCACCACACTGTTTTCCACAGTGGCAACACCATTTCACATTTACACAACAGTGTACCAGGATTCTAACTTTTCCACCTCCTAACCAACACTTGTTTGTTTTTTTTGACAGTACCCATCCTGATGGGTGTGAGATAGTCCTAATTTTACTTTTATAGTCACAAAAGTAATACTAGCTCACAGTAAAAATATTGAATAGGTGCAGGAAGGCAAAGAAACAGAACTCACCTACTTGCTCCTCACCTCCTCTTACTTCGGTAGCCACAATCATATTGATATCTATCTATATCTATATATCTATATCTGTAGTATACATGCCATTCCATACTTTTAAATTTTCACTTAATAATCTATCTTGGTCGTCTTTTTATGTTAATCCCTGTAGATCAACCTAATTTCTTCTCACAACCATGGAATATTCCACAGTATAAATGGACTAGAATTTAAACAACTTCCTAATTTCCTGTTTGTTAGTGGACATTTAGTTGGTTTTCAGAGCTTTTTTTTATTAAAAAAAAAATCCTCCATGCTGTGTGTAGAGTGTGTAGAGATAAAAAAGAAAAAAGAAGAAAAAGAAAAAAGAAACCAGCAATGAGAGACCATGTAGCAGGAATTATGAGTGGAGAGCCTGAAACCCAGCTGTTTTGGTTCAAATTCCAACTCTATTACCTAACAGCTCTGGGATGTTGGGCAAGTGATTAAACCTCTCTGTGCTTCAGTTTTCTCTCCTCTCAAATGGGGATGATTATAACAACTGACTCTTCAGATTATTGTGAGGGTTAAATGAATCAATGGGTATAAAACTCGTAAAACATAAAGTGTGATATGTGTCAGCTATTACTTGGCTTTAACCAACCTCCTTGAACATATGTATCTTTGTGCATTTTTCTGAGTATTTATTTCATTTTTTTCTTCGACTTTTGTTTTAAGTTCAGGTGTACAAGTGCAGGATTTGCAGGGTTTTCGTGTTCTGGGTATTTATTGGAGGACAAATTGTTAGTCAAATTGCTGGGCCAAAGGGTATAATTTTTTCTTTCCACATAGACTTTGTGTGTGTGTCTTATGAGCAAAATGGTCATTATCAAGGAGGCTAAAATGGTTTGCATGACCTGGTGTGACGAATATGAATATAGCCAAAAAGTCGCAAATTGTCCTCCAAGAGGGTTGCATCAACACATTAAGACGCCCTTAAGGCCCCCAGCTCTGTCACTTTGTGCACCTCATCACTTTGCTCCTGTTTCTGAGCCACTCCTACCATCTCTTCCCTGAGCAATGGCCATGGCCACTACCCCTCTCAGCCCAAAGGAAGGAAATTGGCAGGGAGAGATATGCCAAGCCATGCCCTGGGGCCCTGCTGTGATTGTGGGCCTGGGCCAGGCGCTTTTTGTTGGGAAGAGCGACTCTGCATGGACCCCAGCTCGGTCACTATGTCCTTCCACATGTTCATCCACAACCATAGCAAGAAGCCTGGGGACCCCACCCAGTACCTCTTCCTTCTCTTGAGCCTTAGTCTGATGTTTCTGTAGTTCATAGGACTGAACTACATATGATGCATTAAAGCCTACCAAGCCACTCTGAAAGGGAATCTCATTTTCTGAGGCCCTCTTGGTCTAGCGGTTCTCTCTAGAAATACATCTTTATTGTATGTGTTGATTCTAAAAGCAGTGCATGCTCCTTGTAAAACAAGCAATACAGAGGAATGAATCAAGGTCAAGGCAAAAGTTTCCCATTATCTCATGTCCCCAGAAATAATCAGTTAGTAGTTAGTTAACTGCTCTCCTGGACTTTAAAAAAAATGCATATTTAAAAATGCAATTGTATTACATACATTCTGTAATCCTCTTTTTTCACTCAACAAGGGACATCTTGCCATGTCAATATGTGAATCTATTTCACCTTTTAAAATAGCTGCAAGATATCCTGGAAGTCTCTTTTTCTTAAACTTGCTTTCCTAAATTTCAAACGATGCATTCCTTTTTGAGGAGGTGTGTGGTGTAGCAGAAAATGTACTAGACCTGGAGTTGGAAGACGGGTTCTTGACTAAACTTATTGTGTGCCCTTGAGCAAGTAACTTGCTTTCTCTCTGTTAGAAATGGAACAGGATTTTGCATGTGAGAGTACAAATCTACATTAAAATACACAGATGAGCCTGTAATCCCAGCACTTTGGGAAGCTGAGACGGGCAGATCACTTGAGGCCAGGAGTTCGACACCAGCCTGGCCAACATGGTGAAACCCCATCTCTACTAAAAGTACAAAAATTCCCTGGGAATGGTGGCGGGCACCTGTAATCCCAGCTACTTGGGAGACTGAGGCAGGAGAATTGCTTGAACCTGGGAGGCAGAGGTTGCAGTGAGCTGAGGTCGTGTCACTGCCTTGCAGCCTGGGTGACAGAGCAAGAGTCCATCTCAAAAACAAACAAATGAAACAAAACAAAACACCACAGGTGTATTATACTCATAAGACCAAAATTAAGTCTGGGTTAGATAAGGACTTAACACAAGGTGGTCTAGCAGCTGTCTGGCTTTTAGTGACTGCCAGGAGAGAGCTGCTTCTTTTTTTTCCATCAATAGAGCTGTCTGAAGGCCATAGGGAACCCAGCCCCATGCTTGCTGGGTGTCACACGAGAAGGAGAGCAGCACTTATCTAACTTGCAGGCTTCGTTCTCCCGGAAGGGTGCTGACCTGCCCAAGGTCAAGGCGGGTCCAGAAATCAGGCCACAGTCCTGGTTCAGTGCTCTCCCAGCTCCTCCATGTGGCCTGCCCTCCTGTGGAGAAGAGAAGATAGATCTGACTAGAGCTGGGGCTGTGGGCAAAGAGGACTGGATGTCCTGCTGGCAACGTCATCCAAGACTCAAGGACCGGGTACCCTCCAGGGGGATCTGGGGGAGGACGCTGGTCTAGAGATTTGGAATCTGGTTCTTTTCTCCCTTTAACTTTGGTCAAGTCACAGTGGGCTTTAGAGTTTTTGTCTATAAAATGAAGGGGTTGGGTGATATGATGTCTAAGGACTTTCACTGGTTCAACCAATATTCAACC
Organism: Saimiri boliviensis; assembly: GCF_048565385.1. Taxonomy (NCBI): domain Eukaryota; kingdom Metazoa; phylum Chordata; class Mammalia; order Primates; family Cebidae; genus Saimiri; species Saimiri boliviensis. The sequence goes on from NC_133454.1 coordinate 100,305,634, forward strand.
AATTAACTACCTGCCACTAGTCAGGCACTGTTCAGCCCCTGAAGATGTAATAATTTTTAAAAATAAACATTTACATAGCACTTACTGTGCCAGACACTGCCTTAAGAATTTATATATATAATCATATATACAAATTATTTGTATAATTTATATAATATTTATATATTTACATATAATATAATTATATTATAATTATATATTAATAATATAATATATAATGTATAATTATTATATTATACATTATATATAATATTATTAATATATAATTAATATAATTATTTCATAATATAATTATAATATATACATAAATATAGTATATTTTATATCTAATCATTTAACCTTTAACCTTTTACAACTCTATAAGTTAAGTACCGTTAGTATTACCATTTTGTAGGTGAAGATACTGAGACAGAGAAGTTAAGTTTCTTGCCTAAGTTTACAGAGTGAATAAGGATGGGAGCCAGGATTGGACACAGCACCCTAGCTCACGGCTGTACTTTTAAGCTCTAGGGTCCTCATCCTCATGAGACTCACAGCCTAGTGATAATACTCCTCCCATTTATTGAACACCTATATGTTCAACTATACCAAATCCTTTACACTCCTTGTTTCATTTAATTCTTACAGCAACTCCATGAGGAAGAGAGTAATACCCCATTATACAGATGAGAAAATTAAGCCTCCAAAAGGCCACAAAGCAGCTTGTAAATGGCAAGGATGGCACTTGATCCAAGGTCTGTTGAACTCCAAAGTTTGGGTTGTGAAATACTGTGCTTGTCTGTTTTCTAATCCAACCAATTTCAATACAGCTGAAACTGGGACAAGGCCTGGAGTTCTGGTCGTCCGTGCTGGCCTCAGTGGATTTTGCTCTGGGGCCTGGGTTCTCTCACTCGCTAGTTCTGGGGTGGCAGCCCAGCAGCCAGCTGGCCCATGGAGTCCTGGGGTCTGCAGGGGGTGGAGATCAGGTTCCCCTTTCTCAGGATCCCACGCTATCTCGGGGATGAAATCCTGCCGTAACAGCCTCAAGTAAACACAGAGAAGAGGCCACTCTCATGCTGTGGCTTCAGAGACCCCTCAAAGCCTCCCCGACGGGCTATTGCCGAACAGCCCTCTGTTGCTTCCAGTAAGTCACGAAGCAACCGCGCCTCCCAGAGGAGTTTGCACTTGGCCTCTAGTGTAAAAGGTTTCTTAGACCTCTTCCCGAGAAGAGAGCAAGTTCTGGGGCTCAGGCCCTGAGAGTCCCGCATAGACTTCCAGGGAAAAATGGAGAAGAACAAGGATCCCTATGGGTGGGTACAAGTTCTCATCCCACTGAGGGTTTCAGTAAATGTTTGGATGAACATATGGATGGGTAAATGATCTAACGGAGTAATGAACGAATGAATCGAAATGAACTCAGAAACGAAAGAATGCACAGAGGAATGAATACATCAGACTACAAAGGAATGAATAAGGCCCAGGGCAGCCCTGTGGCCTCCGCCTCAGTCTGGGTCCTGAGGCTGGTGTGTGAGTGAAGGTTGAAGTTTCAGAACAGGACAAAATTGCAGCATCCATCGCTCTCCCATCTGATATGCCAAGAGGAGGAGCCCGCTGGCATCTCCTAATCTCTTAGGCATTCTGGAGTCCGCTGGCAAAAGTGCCCCTCACCTGCCCCCTCTGCCACGAGGACTGGCTTAGGGGGAAGCTCAGAGCTCCTTCCCGTCGGTACCCGGTGGGAGGAGAGCAGCATCAGCCCCGTGTGAAGGAAGGGTCCTCACCCACTCCCTTCCCCCTCTGGGAAGCCACACAGAACTCCAAGTTAATTAAAGCCTCCACTCTGAGAAGAAGGGAATGTTCCATTTGGTAAATTTAGAAACAGCTGGTTAGTTTTACCCATTACTTTTGTGCTAACATCAGTGGAGTTCATTCAACTCTGTCTTTTTATGAAGCTGTCCTTCCAGTGCTACCTGATAGCTACTAATTGCTGCAACTACATTTCTGAATTGCAAATTTTCTGCACTGATAAAAACTTTGATTGCCTGTCAGCTACACATAAGGAAAAGATCAGCAGTGCTAAATGAGGGGTTCCACGCTTGGATAATAATGTCTAATGAATTATTCAGGAAAGAATGCTTGAATGAAGCAAACAATTTGAAGGGTTACTAGCAGCCGTAACAGTTCAACAGGCAAAAGAACAAAAGTATCATCCTGAACATTACACTAATGATTAAAAAATGCGTATTAATTCTAGATTTGGAGAAAAAAGAAATGCCAATCTGATTTTAAAGGTTAATCATTATTTTCTCAGTCATGCTCTGATCTCTGGTGGGGGGGTGGTGATGAAGGGGGAGAACCCTTTACCAATATTTTGGGATGTATAATATTATGACATAATAGAGTCATATAATTTCACACACATCATTTAAAAATTGTAAATTTCAAATTTCAATGGAAAAGATAAAGCAAAAAACTAACAGCGTGGCAGCAGAATGCTTGCTCGAGAGAACTTTGCTGAGTGCAGCCTGAACCAGTGCCAAGGACCCCCTCCCTGAAGCGAAGGGCCCTGCAGAAATGGCAAAATGAAATAAGATATATGTGATTAAACATATGCAAATACATATCATAATTAGTGACTCTTTCTGGCGGAATCGGAATGTGTTTTACATATTTTGCATGTACCCTGGTGATGTAAATGGAAAATTCTTTCAAAAGCTTCTGTCTATTGGGTCTGAAGCCCTAGAAAACAAACCAATAAATCAGGTTTCAGCTTCTGTCCAATACTGACACATTTGCTGCTTTCATAAAAAATATATTTCTACCACCCAAAGTGCTAATTTGTTTTGACAGATGCTGTGGAGTTGCCAAATATGAGGGGGTGGGGGGAATCCTGGAAACTGTAATGCAAAATAGTATAATTAAAGATGTTAAAAAATAGGAATGTAACTACTGTGATATTACGATGTAACTGAATATTTTAAAATAACTCTTCAGGGCTGTGCTTAAAAAATCTCCGGGCAATCAAGATCACCTGGAGAGTGTCTAAGAAAGCCGTGGTATAGGTATGGCACTGGTGGAATTTTAAGAGTAGTTTTAAATTATGGAATATGCAGCCGACCACTTAACAGCCTCAATGAGATTTTTTTTTCCAGCTCAAAAGCCTGTGGTATTAGACATCAATTAGTAATTTTATTATAAAGATGTTCAATGTCAAGATAACACTCTTCGTTCCTGGCATTGCTGCTGCACAGTGGCTTGGAAGTCTGACTTCAGGAGAAGAGCTGACCATCTGCCAGGGCCTGCACACTCACAGATGACTTATGTTTTCCCCGGAGGACCGTGGCTCCCTGCGTTTCTGTTGCTGTCTTTTTGATATCAAAGCAAGGTTGATAAACACATTCAAGTCACAATTAAAAAACATTTTCACTGACCAGTTGCCACCGATGATATCATCAGACAGCTTCGGCCGTTGTTGTAACAACACATTTAATGGTGTTGATGTGCAGGAAAGATGAAGTTTCCCTTTAGCCGGTCCTACCTTAGCTCTGCAGTTCTTTAACGACAGTTCCAGGCACTTGGAGTCTTGCATGGAAATGCCATTTGGTCTAAATGAGGTAGAGACACAGGGAGAATGCTGGGACTTTTCAGGCTAAGGCCACATTCAGGGGGATCCATCTAAGCTGGGACTCACTGAGGGAGGTACATTGCAGGTGGTTCAGACCAAAGCCAGCCAATGAGCTTTTTGATGGCTGCTACCCTGGGTTGTCACTAAATTCAACCTAGAATGAAAAGCAGAGTGCTACTTTTTTCTAGATATGAAAAAATCCAATTATCCAGCTGTGACACCTAGAAGCTTTATGGAAAAGTCACAGACACTTAATTTAAAGCAGGAGTCATCTAACTGGACCTCAGGACATTTTTGTATGATGAATGGCTGGAGGAGAAATTGATTGATGGGAGCATCTACTAACGTTTGTGAATCTCCATGCTAAACATTGTTCAGGTATCTTATGCAACTGCACCTGCACCCCACAACAACCTAGGAGGTATATAGTATCATTTTCTCTATTTTACAGAAGAAAAAGTTGATGCCTAGAGAAGGTATCTGCCCAAAGCCACACAATGGTAGCACTAGGATTTGAGCCCATGCCTGATGTTAAGACCTACACACTTGATCAATCAGCACCACACCTTTAGGGCCACAGAGGAGGCTGTTAGAGCGGGAGGAAGACTCAGAGATCATCCAATTCCTCATTTTGCAGAAGAAACTAGGGCTCAGAGATGTGGAAAGAGGAGCCCAAGTCACGTTGCTAGCTGGTGTTAGGGCTAAAAGGGAGCATCACGGGTATGGTTTTACCTATGAGCCACCTCAGGATTTCCTGGGCTTTGTCCAGCCTTGTCTGGGAGTTCTACACTTCTCTCTGTGGTCTCAGCATCTTTAAGACTCTGAGAGTCCTGGGACACCACCTGGGTCTTGTATAAATCTCCCACACTTCTCAGCCATGGAGTTCTTAGAATGCTATCCACCACAGGTATCCCGGGAAGAGCGTGGCCAGAACTCATTGGGGGACATGCCTTATTGCTGACTCTCTGAGGGTGAAGGCTTCACATTTCCCTTCAGAACAGAGTCAATGTGCCAACAAAGAAAGGGAGGGTTTGGGTTTGATAAGACCTGAAGAAAGCTTGATCTGCAATGGGGTGGTCAGCAGAGATGGGAAGTTGCATGGTGTAGGCAGAGCCCTGGGTTTTGATTTGGAGTCCTAGTCCTCCCACAGAGTCACTGTGATGAAGGCAAGTCATGTCGCTTCTCTGAGCTCTAGTTTTCCCCTCTGTAAAATGAAGAGGCTGATGGCTGGCTCCTGCCCAGAATTCTACACTGTATGTGTCCAGAATCATTCAGGTCTGGAAGCCTGCTGAGACCCAGGTCTTTCAGGGCTTTCTCAGCAGAAGAGTCTTATTTTGATTTCCATTCATGATACTTAGAGGCAGTCTTCCTGTCAATTAGAAATTCCAGGAGGAGAAGCAAAATGCGACCTTCTCCAGAGCCTGAGAAGTACCTTCTGCATTCCTTAAGAGCTTTCAAGTCATTCTTCGGTCCAGTCCTTCTATCTACCGGGAATAATTAATCTAGGACTATTCACTTCAGAGCCCTGAGCTGTAACGTGGGATCTCAGAGCAGTGGAAGCACTCAGCACTTTCTGAGGAAAATTACACCAGATGAGACATGAACTCTCTTAAAAATTCAACCTAGAAATGTGCTTTATTCTTGGCAGGTTTTGTCGCCAAGTGCTGGTAATGGCAAAAACGTCGGGGGTATTGAGACGAAACAGGAGCAAAAAGAAGCCAAAACCATCAAGAAACAAGAGACAAAGGAAAAGATGAGGCTAAGGCACAGCTGGGTGCTTCGTTTCTCCTAATTTCTGTCCTCTTTGTAAATGTCTGATTGCACCAAACTGTCATCAGTAGTAGTCAACACTCATCACATTTCCACTACGTACCCAGCACGTGCTGAACACTCGACATATATTATTTCATTTAACACAACAACCCATTGAGGTAGGTAATGCTATTAATCTCCATTCTACAACTTCGGGACCGAAGGACAGAGATGCTGATAAACTTGCTGCAGTATACACCGTTAGCAAGTGACAGAGACAGAGAGAGGCAGGAGTTAAATCTGGAGGTCTGGCTTTAGAACCCAACAAACCACTAGGCTCTCCCACCTTCAATAAAGTGACATCCACATAGTCAGATTATTTTGTCTGGTGTAGAATCCCTCACCTTCCACATACACACATTCAGTAAGCTCTCAGCTGTGTTCCAGGCCGGACCACAACCAGGCTCAGAGAAGTGAAGGGCATTTCTCTTTGAATGATGTAATAAAATTTGTGTCATTAAAAAGTTGGGTCATTAATCAGATCAATTTGTACTTGGTGACCCACCAATGCAGCTGAGTAGCTGGATTTCTATGCTTTCTTTGCTCTGTGGAAGGACATGTTTCTTCTCTCTTCAGGAAGGAAGAGCTCCTTAAAAGTGATTTTTTTAAAAAGCTCATTAATCTAGGAGCGTGGTTCAGCTATGGGATATTTCCATTGCTCCAACTTTCCAGTACCACGTTCTCTCCAGCTCCAGCTCTGCATCCTGGGAAGCCAGGAGGCACTGGTGGGGTGGGCAGCTGCCTGTTAAAATGCTGAATCGATTGCCACCCATCCAGCCCATTTCAGCGTGCAGAGAGAGTTGAACCTAAGCTAGGCAAGTGAATTAACCCTGTGCTCTCTTGGCCCCTCAGCCCTCTAGGCAAATCGTGAATCAAATGGAATTGCTTTTATGCTAAGGGGCTGCAGAGCTGTCATTCCATGTGCTTTGCTCAGAGTAAGGGGTCTCCGGAGAGAAGATAATGAGCAGGGGCTCCCGGGGCCGGACGAGTCCCATTACTGAGTGTTCTCAGCAATATGGCCACCGTGGAAGCAATGCATGCACTGGCATGTTTCTGAGAAAATAACAAGATTTGTTATTTATTCGTGTAGTGTCTAAGCACACCGGTGAATAGCAGGAGATTGTCAACACTCAGGCGGCCACTTTCCTGAGAAGCTGAGTGAGCCCTTCTGCTGTTGAGTGCACAAGGGGAATTTCTGAGTGGAAATCTTGTCCCATGACTGCTCCCCCACAAGCAAATGAACATCGAAAGAGTGCATGCACAGATAAGGGACATGTCTAAAGAACTATGGAGAACGCATTAGGTCCTTTCTGATGGTGACCCTGTAAGAGAAGGGGAAAAAAGAAAAAAAAATAAAAAAACACTACTTTTTTGCCAAGGCAAGAACTTGTGGGCAAAGTGTTAACCTCCAAGTTTCATTGCTGGTCTGGAGAGAATGTCCATTTCTCTTACCCTCAAAGTGCCAACCTCCGAGCAGAGAAGACTAGGTAGAAACTGACAAGTTTCAGTTTCTGGAGGAGAATAAAGGGCCATACTGGGGGTTTCCTAGGCTTTTTCTCTTCCTCCCATTCTGCCATCCCCTCCTACTGATGATATTCATTTATTCAATAAATACTGTCTACTTTTTGTCCAGCTGTTTGTTAGACAACAAGGATCAAATGGGTTAAGACAACCCACAGACATAAGTTTAGCAGGTTGCGAGCTATGAGATCTCAGAAAACCTACAATATACCCTAGAACAGGCGTCCCCAAACTTTTTACACAGGGGACCAGTTCACTGTTCCTCAGACCGTTGGAAGGCCGCCACATACTGTGCTCCTCTCACTGACCACCAGTGAAAGAGGTGCCCCTTCCTGAAGTGTGGCAGGAGGCCGGATAAATGGCCTCAGGGGGCCGCATGCAGACTGCGGGCTGTAGTTTGGGGATGCCTGCCCTAGAAGCTTCAGTTTCTTCACCTGTATAATCAATATAATAACATTTATTTAAGTAAAAATGAAAAGAACTGCTTCTAGCATCATCTCTTTTTTTAATTATTATTTTTTACCTTTTTATTATTTTGAGACCAGGGTCTCAGTCTGTCACCCAGGCTGGAGTGTGGTGGTGTGGTCTTGGCTTACTGCAGCCTCTGCCTCCTGGGTTCAAGCAGTTCTTGTGCCTCAGCTTCCCAAGTAGTTGGGATTACAGGCCTGTGCCACCATGCCTGGCTAATTATTATCTCTTAACTGTTATGTTGTTGAAGATTAATGTGAACAAATTGTGAGACATCAGTTAATTCCTATAGAATGGAGGGTCCAGAAATATAAAATGGGGGCAGTTCTGGTAAAGAGATTTAGGATGCAAAGCTGCAAAATCACATCCCCAAGATCTTATTCCTACATCATCCGAATTTCCATCAGTATCCTCTGGTGCTGCCAACATTTGTTTTCAAGACCGAATGCCTAGGCCTCAAATTAAATGCTATTATTGTGAATTGCAAACAGGCCATTCTCTCCAAGTAATTCATACTGCAGAAGTATGACTGGTTATTGATTACCTTTGCCTGAACCAAAACTATCCATAAAACCAAGCTCATGCAAAAGACATAGTAAGAAACCTTCAAGTGTGAGACAGTCGATGTTTAAACCGATGATATTAAAGCCAGAGAACCAAAAATGTGCAAGATTTGCCTGTCAGTCACCTCTTCTCCTCTTACCAGCTAAGGAACCTCTTGTACCAGTTATGCTTGAATGAAGACAGTAAAATCCCATCGGAATGCTGAAAATAGGGTTAAAAAAATCACTCACATAAAACATGGGGACACATCAAAAAATGACTGGGGTGAATTTGCTACAGGATATGGGAACCAACAGTGCTTTGTTCCAATTTGCCTTATTCATGGGCATGCAATCATGTTATTTAATAATAGACATGCCAGGGCCCACTAACCCCACGTATCAAAGTTCTCTAATATGAGTAAGGTTGGAACAGGTATTTTAGGCCTTACAGCTTCAGTAGGACTTTTTTCCCCCAAATTAAAAGTCTGAAAGAGTGAATTCATGTACTTAATACTATGCTTTGGTATATAGACTGCATTTAGCAAATTAGCCGTTAATATTATTGCTGTTGTTGCAATAATGTAAATCATGCATAGAAGTTGCACTGAGACATATGTCTTGAGCAAGATTTGCAAAATTTGAACCTCAATGATGTTAATGTACAAATCAGCAAGTGCATTCCCTGGGTGAGAATTTGTTAGAGAGGCCTGAGAGACCAAGTTGAAGTTTTTTCCCTCTCAGATGCCTGCATGCTTCAGCAGAACTTCTCTCTGTTCAGGAGTTAAGGTCTTTCAACTTGTCGTCCAGGAGAGCTCAGTGCCATTGTGGCCCTGGGTTAACAAAAGTAAACTGTAGCTTCTTCAAACAGAACTGAAAGCTCTTCTCACAGTTTCAGCAGCTCCAGAGGACCAGAAATGACTTCTCCTTTGTCTTGAAATTCCACTGCCACAGCCCTGGGGCCAGTGGCTAAACTGATGCAGGTCCGTGAGCACCTCTGCCCAGGGCACCTCTCTCTTTCGCTGCAAGATTTTCTGACAATACCCTGCTTGACACAAATCTATTTCTAGACCCCACCTTTTCATAGAATTTCCACAAACATGATTTGCCATTCTTAAGTTGAAAATCATGAAAAAATGATAGTTTTGGGTTGAACCACATGGCCATTTTCATAATCTAAAATGGTTGAATATTAGCCATTTTATACGCTTTAACCTAATGATGATGATTTACACATGGGTGGCTCTTTACAGCCTGTGAAGTCAATTTACACCCATTATCTCAATAATTCTCACAATAAACTTGGGAAATAGGGATTACTGGCTCCATTTTACAGATGAGATTAACACTAGCACTTTGGAAGGCCAAGGTCTGCAGATCATGAGGTCAGGAGTTCAAGACCAGCCTGACCAATATGGTGAAACCTCGTCTCTACTAAAACTACGAAAATTAGCTAGGCGTGGTGGCATGCACTTGTAGTCCCAGCTACTCTAATTGGGAGGCTGAGGCAGGAGAATTGCTTGAGCCCGGGAGGCAGAGGTTGCAGTGAGCCAAGATTATGCCACTGCACTCCAGCCTGGGCAACAGAGCAAGATTCCATCTCAAAAAAATAAAATAAAATAAGAAAAGTAAGGCTCAGAAAACTCAGCAGGAATTCACAGTTGTTTTCATTTGTGGGGTCATTTATAAAGCTAGAAGCAGAAAAAACATTCTTAAGAATTGTGGGAGCAGCTTAAAAGCTGCAGGGTTGCACGCTACAGAGGGGGTCTGTATTGGTCATAGTATCCCATTTTACTGAGTCATCTGAGGCCAAACTGTAGGTGGTTTGCTCACCAACAGTATAGGAGCTTTCACTCAGGTGTTTGAATGCCAATCTAGTACATTCTCCACCCATTCTGCCTGATTTTTGCCTTCCACCCCTTGTCAGTTACGGACTCATGGAGATCACCAGAGCACCTCAGCTGGGCCTGCAGTCTCCTGCCAGATAACTGCTTTATGGCCAAGCTGTCATCACAGCAAAAATGGTGTGAGCCACCCTAGTGGTATTCAACTGGGCATACAAAAGAATAACAATAGTAATAAAACAGCATTTCTCTGTTCTTTTCCCACCTATAAATGTAAGAGAATTCACCTCTCTCAAACACCTTACTCCCAGTCCAGAGAGTCCCCAGGGCGGTCTCATACCTACTGTCATGTGCCATCAGGCATCACCCTCCGATTCCTCCTTCAAAGCTCTGGACATGGGCATAGACCTCCCAGAGATGGCTGGAAAGCCTCATCAGGGCCATTGTGATGTCACACTGCTGTGTTTCCCCAGCCTCAGAGCTGGAGGAAGATGAAAGTCGGCAATATCAAGGGCGCAACTTTACCCGTTGTTATCAGCCAAGCTGGCTTCTCTCTCTCTCTGTGTAACCCAGGTGTCGTCTGGTACCCCTGTGCTCCTCAGAGATACAGGAATTGAACTCCAGCCATTTCTATGGCCTGTGACACTCCAAAGTTCTTGGCACAATGTCTGCTGATTCCAAGAGCTTCTGTTCAGTGGTCTAGCTCCTGAATCCACACACGCTGTTTCCGTTTTGCGCACGTATCCCACCACCCACCACCCTGCCACCCTGTAGCCCTAAACCTCAGTCCGTTCCTCGGTCTCCATGAGAAGCCCTGTGAATCAAATGCGATGGTCCCAGGGGCAAGGGGGCTCACACTGGTAGCATGCAGCTTTGGGCATTCTCTCTTCCCTCTTCCTCCTCTGCTCTTCACTGCTTCCTTCTTGGATTGACGTGGGAGGGAGGGTGTCTAAATTCCTCTCCCATCTCCTCTGAAGCCTTGGCACCAGCCAACACACCCTAGGGCCTCACCCCACCTCAAGTGAACTCATCAAGCCACTCCTTCTGACAATTCTGTGGTTTCCGTTAGGACTTCTGGAGAGCACAATTTCCCATCTCAGTCAGAACGAGGTCTTTCCCATGAGGTGTCTTGGTTGCTCCTACAAGTGGCCCCCGGGAGGCCATCTTCTGGGCCTGTGGGTCTAGCTGGTAGCGTTTGCATCTGCAGCTGCTCCCCACACAGCTTAGGCTGGCCCTAGGGAAACACTCAGACTGGTGAGTATATTTTGGGAAGGGCTGAGAGTTTTTTAAAAGTAACCAAACCAAACCAAACCAAACCAAAAAACCTCCAGCAATTGTATACTGTGAAGATTCACTTTAAAAAGAACTCTTGGGTGGACACAGTGGCTCACACATGTAATCCCAACACTTTGGGAGGTTGAGATCAGGAGTTCAAGACCAGCCTGGCCAACATGGTGAAACCCTACCTCTACTAAATAATTTTAAAAAAAAATAGCTGGCTGTGCTGGCATGCACCTGGAATCCCAGCTACCCGAGAGGCTGAGGCAGGAGAATTGCTTGAACCTGGGAGATGAAGGTTGCAGTGAGCTAAGATTGCGCCACTGCACTCCAGCCTGGGCGACAGAGTGAGACTCGTCTCAAAAAAAAAAAAAAAGAACTCTTAAAGCTCCTATACAGGGGTCTCAAGACATGTCTTCCCTCCACCCTAGCCCTGGCTTTTCCTGACAGCACAATCAGGGACTTTAGTAAGGAACTCAATGCACTCAAGGACCCTGGCAAGGACCCATGAGAGTCCAACGGCTTGTGGGAAACTCGAATTTCCCCAGCCTCTGAGGATGCTGATGGGCCACATTTACAGCAATCATTCAAATTGCTCCCACCTGCTGAGGCAAAAGGTCAGTTCCCTCTATGCTACACCCACCACAGCCCCAGTACCAAAAACTCCCCCAGGGTGTCTCATATGTGTCCAAGGTAAGTTGGCTGTCTTTAGGGTATCTATAGATACTACTCCCACTTCTTATGGCTCCCACAAGATATTATGTCTCCCTGAGGAATATCACCCTCCTACCATTTTTTTCCTGCCATAGAAAAGTCAGAAGTCTTAGTGCCAAATATTCCAAGTGATTATTCTTAAAGGGTTCCCTTTCCCAGTGAGTCACACTTCGTAAGCAAGTTCCGAAAGTGTTGCTGGTGCCCACAGAGTCTTGTAGACTTTTACAGACAGCTCCAAGGCTGGATGCCAGGATATAGGTTTCAACACTTTGGAGACCAAGGATCGTCTCCTGGGTCAACTTAGGATGCTTCACTCCATCTTCCTCTGGGGCAAACTCTTTCCCTAGGGGCTCCTCAGCATCTCACGGCAATAATCTCTGCCAGGCATGCTCATACAAGCCTGCACTCAGTGGTGGGCGTGCCAAATGAGAGTCCTGCTGTATCAAAAAGACATGGGAAATGGCCTGGAAATGGACACACCCTTTACTCCTCTGGATCTCAGTTTCTGCACACATAAAAAGATTGGGCTAAATCAGTGTTTTCAAAGATGAGGACTCCTTGATTTGTAAGTCAGCTGTATGCAGATCTAATTTACAAACAGAAATACACACTTTTTAGGTATAGACTTTGACAAGTTTTGACACAAATGTATGTCATTTAACCACCACATGTGAGATACAGAACATTTCCATCACTCCAAAAAGTTTGTTGTGTCTCTTTGCAATGAATACCCATCCCCCAACCCAGCTCCTGTTCCACTGATCAACATTCTGTCCCTAAAGTTTTATCTCTCTTAGAATGTTATACACTTGGAATTCTGTCTTATCTTTGAGCTGTAAACTTTCCTTATAGATTCTGGATTCAAACCTTGTATCAGTTATGTGTTTTGTGAAGGCTTCTTTCAATAAAAATACCAAAACATTTCAAGGACTTGCAAACGATCCTTTGTATAGAACTAGAGCAATCTTTGACCAAGAAAATGTACAGTAACAAAAATTGTTCTTTTTAAATCAATGCCTTAAATAAATCAGGAGTGTATTAATTACAACATAATCTAACATATTTTTTTAAAATCATATGTGGTATTTACTTGGATGGAAAGTTTTCTTTCAGACTTCTTTTGGGCAGCTGATAAAATACAATGATCCTTTCCCCCCTGTGAACTGTCAAATAAACATACATATAAAATATTTGCTTCAATTTCAGAAGGTTCATAGATGCCTGAACTTCACCATAAACTACCTAGGGATAGCTCCACAGCTCTAAGAGGAAGCGTGACTAATTGATTCGGTCCACAGACAAATGTGATATACACATGGGTTCAGGCATCCCTGCAACAGCTCTAGGATGCCCCAGAGGCTCATAGTCTACAACTGGGAACCCAGCATGGGTGGCCTCTGAACTCAACAAAATCTACAGTTCTCACTTCACCAGTACAAGGACATTCAGATACCCCAAATGACATACTTGCCCAGTGCTGAGAAAAAAAAAAATCCTTGGGAAAACCAGGGAAACTTATTATTCATATTATGATACTAAAAAGGACAGAGTGGGAAATAACCTTGCCTGGGATTGGTGAATCCAAGCTTCTCTTTTCAGTCCTGTCTGTTCATGTTTTAGGAGCTGAGTTTCTCTCTCCAGGTGAGGTGATCGGATCCGGCTCTGAATCAGCTGATCCAAACCTGCCTTTTTTTCCATGGGCCTTGCTGCACGCTTCTCTAGTGCTTCCCATGAACACACTTAATTGGCCGTGTGTCAGCTCAATTGCTGAGCTGATCTAAGTCATGATGAATCTCTCCTGCTCTTTGCCCCTGGCCCCAGCTTGCCACATAATTCTGTATCATCAGCACTCACCATGAATTTACATTTGTTCTTTTTTTTCTGGGTCATTTATAAAGCTAGAGGCAGAAAGCGCCCAACATATTGATTTGGAGGAATTGTGTTTTAGCCTTTCTACTTTCCTGTTGAACATTAATAGCAAAAGCACACATATATTTGTGAAATTTGCGGATGGAAAAGGGGTCACTGTCAAGAGATACTTTGGGGAGAGAGATTTGGTGCTGGATGGAGAAGGTGTTGAGAGACAAAGATAGGGGTCCGTGATGATGACTGGTTGAATGGTTGCAGGCAAATTCCATCAACTGTGAAGGTGGGAGTTGGGTGGAGAAAGAGAGAAATAGATCATGAGTCCATTTTTTTTTTTAATGTTGATTTTTGAGAAGTTGGCATAGAGATCCAGGAGGGAATTGGATAAAGAAATCTGTGGTTCTGAAATGAAGTCTGGGCTGGAGACAGAAATTTAGGAGTCATTAACATGTAGCCCTGACAGTGCAGGAGCTTGTCCAGGGTTTTGTAGATGGTGCTTTGGGTTATAGACAACATATTGGCGTCCTCCTTCAGAGTAGGTCACAGAATTGACTGAGATGTGTAATTTTCACATCCCTCCGTGAGCAAACAGCATGTTTCTACTCTGTGATGTATATGTTAGGGGGCGTGTATGTCTGTTTTCTTTTTTATTCTCTCCAAAGAAAATTCATTATACAAACATGATCAAACAATGCAGCTTGTAATAACGATGTTGGAGAACTGAAAAAGAGAGCTTACATGCACCCCGTACAACAAAACTCTCCACGCATTTCCAACAGATGTATGTTTCCTTCTGTGGTCACCTTCTCTCCCACCATCACCTGTGTTTTTTCTCCACTGCCACTCTTCCACTGAAAAAGCTCAATTGCACCTTTATTGTTCTAAACAGTTCAGCTCTGGCCTCTACCTTGCACATGCTTCTCGGTAAGAGACACCTCCTGCAGTTAACTAGGCCTGTCTCCTTAAAAGGGAGGATGATGCCCATAGCATGAATGTAGCATAGGTCTTGGAGAGCTCCCCCAACGTCGACTTTAGTATGAGGTGTGCAGTGGGATCGAAAGAAGGGTTTCTTAACCTTGGTACTATTGAGATTTGGGGCTGGATAATTCTTTGTTGTTGGGGAGGGGGAAAGTCCTGTGCATTACGGGACATTTAACAGCATGTCTGGTCTCTACCTGCTGTATGCCTGTAGCACTATTTCCCCCCATATCCTGCTTTCTGTTGTGACTTCTCAACTTCTTGGTATAAATTCCCGACTCTCCCACTCACAAATTTTGTGACTCTGGACAAATGATCTAGCCTCTATGTGCCTCGGTTTTCTCATCTAGAAAGTAGGGGTAATCATAGTACCTATTTCATGGCATTCTAGTGAAAATTAAATTATTTAATACTTGTGAAGGGCCAGGTGTGGTAGCTCACACCTGTAATCCCAGCACTTTGGGAGGCTGAGTCTGGTGAATTTCTTGAGTCCATGAGTTTGAGACCAGCCTTGGCAACATGGGGAAACTCCATCTTTTCTAAAAATGCAGAAAAGTAGCTGGGCATAGTGGTGTGCACCTGTACTTCCAGCTACTTGGGAGGTTGAACTGGGAGGACTGCTTGGGCCTGGGAGTCCAAGACTGTAGTGAGCCATAATCGCACCACTGCACTCTAGCCTGGGAGACAGATCGAGACCCCCTCCACACACGCACGCACACACACACACACACACACACCCCAAAAAGTACCCAGTAAATGCTACCTCTTATTATTCCCAAGGACATATCAATTATTCCCTCTGATAGATAGAAATAATTCTAGGGAGATAAAATTCTAGATAGAATGTTTTACATAGAATTCTCCCTGACAGGTGCAGCAAATCACCATGGCACATGGATAGCTATTTAACAAACCTGCACCTTCTGTACATGTATCTCAGAACTTAAAGTAAAATAGAATTTTTAAAAAGTTCAAAGGAGATGCTCATAAATGAGTCTCCTGTATCAAAAACTGAACAGTGATAACCAAATTAAACTAGTCCAGGAGCTACCAAAAAGAAAAAAACAAAACAAAAACCTCTCCCCAAGAAGAGCTCTGGTGAATACATTTTTTTTTTCAATTTGACTTAATAATTTTCTTCTTAACTAACTTTGAAAGCCTCAGAACAAGTAAATTTAACTCCTATTTTCAAAACAGGATTTGAGTGTTAATCCAGCTCAATGAACAAAGATCAATGAATTTAAAAAAAAAAAATATGCACGTAGTAAAAACCTAATGTTTGACAGCAGGTTGTCCCCTTGACTCTAATCCTTTAACCTACCTGAGGGTGAGAACTTGGCTTAAATAAAGCAGCTTGAATACCCAGCCTATATGCAAAGGAAAACTGGGCATTCTCCTCCTCACCCCTGGGAATGTGTGTGTACAGTTACGTTTCTACTGGAGAACTTTGTTCCGATTCTCCCTCTGAATTCTTGATCTTCCTCTGACCTGGCCCCCTGCCTCCCACAGTGAGTGGCAGTTGGTTTCTTTCCTTTGATATCCCAGCAGGGAGTTGTATGGGGGAGAGTTTTTACTGGTAATTCAGCAGAAGTGAATGGCAAACCACCTAAAGATGAACATTCCAACATAGTTAAGTCTTTTTTTTTTTTTTTTTTTTTTTTTTTGAGATGGGGTCTCCCTCTGTTGCCCAGGCTGGAGTGCAGTGGTGTGCTTTTGGCTCACTGCAACATCCACCTTCTGAGTTCAAGCGATTCTCCCACCTCAGCTTTCCGAGTAGCTGGGACTACGGGCGTGCGCCACCACACCTGGCTAATTTTAGCATTTTTAGAGACGGGGTTTCACCATATTGGCCAGGCTGGTCTAGAACTCCTAACCTTGTGATTCACCCACTTCAGCCTCCCAAAGTGGTGGGATCACAGGCATGAGCCACCGCGCCCAGCCTAGTTAAGTGTTTTAGCGGAACGTATCCCCAAGAACTTCTCCCTGGCTCTCTCCTCCTTCAGGTCCCATCCCCTTTCATCTTGCAGAACCCACCCTCTGCCCCTTCTCATCTCTCCCAGCTTTTCTTTGTTCCTAGGTTCATCACCTGCATCCTCAAAATTCATCTTTCTTTACTCCACAGAGCAATTTGATTCCATTTGTTTCACTCCTGTGCCATAGGGAGGAACCCTAAGAAAGATCCTTTTACAAAATGGCACCTCAAGGAACTTGAATTTTAGAAGACAGTTATTTTCCTAAAGAATTCCTCAACCAGCTGTTGAGAATGTTTTTCCTGCATATGCCTATGTATCTTCATATAGCATTGTAGAAAACACAGCCCCACTGCCCACCATCATTCTTTTATAACAGGGATTGTTGCCATTTTTGTAGATTCCTTTATAGTATTTTGTTTTCTTTTAAAAATCAACTTTATTGAGGTAAAATGTACATACAATAAATGCATTTATAAGTGTGCAGTTTGATGAGTTTTGACAACGGAATATACCCATGAAGACATGACCACAATCAAGGTATAGAAAATTTGCATTACCCCCCAGGAGATGCCTAGTGGCTCCTTATAACACCCCAGCCCCCAGACAGTTACGGATCTGCTTGCTGTAACTACAGATTAGCTCTGCCTGTCCCAGGATTTTATACACCCAAATCATCCAGTATGAACTCTTTTGTGTCTAGCTTCTTACAGTCAGCATGACCTTTCTGAGAGTCGTCCATGTTGTGTGTATCAGTGAGTCTTCCCTTATTGGTGAGCAGTTTCCATTGAGTGGATATATAAAAATTTATCTATCCGTTTGCCTGCCAGAGAACATTTTCTGGCCTTTTTTTTCACATGCACATTTGTATTTAATCATCGTATGAATTAGGGTAATTGTTATATAGAGAGCATGTGGAAAGTTAAAAAAAAAGCAGAAAGAAGCAGAGAGAAGAACACAACCTAATTTTTCAGTCAGTGGCAAACATGTTTGACATTTTGACATATTTCATTCTCATATTGTTTTCTTTTACAATTTTGCACATATTTAAATTAATGTTTCTTCTGCATATTACTTATATATGGCTGTTGTCACTTAAGTTTTACATCATAAGCATTTTCCTAAAAGTTGTTAAAAAGAAGGGGTAGGTAGATGGTGCCGATTAAAAAGGTGTCAAGATACAGTGTTAAGTTAAACGGCTGAACAGTATCTTCAGTGTGATCACATTTGTAAGGGGACAAGCAGTGGATGTTCATGAGTGGGAAAGTGAATAGCTGAGTCAGAGAGTTGACCTGAAGCTGGACTGTGCAAGGTCTCCAAGGTCATAGTAAGGACTCTGGATTTATTTGGAGTAAAATGGGGAGCCATTAGAGGGTTTTGAGTAAAGAAGTGATATGACATGACATGTGTTTTAAAAGGCTCTCTCTGGATAATGTTGAGAAAAGATCACTGGGCAACATGGATGGAAGGAGGCTAGGTTGGCAGCTATTGAAATAATCCAAGTGAAAGGTAATGTTGGTGAAGAGGATGGGAGATGGTGAAATTCTGGATGTATTTTAAAGGCATGTTCCATGGACTGGTTATGTTGTATGAGAGAATGATAAAAGTCAGAGGTTAATGGTTTTGAAATGGGAAACTGAATGAATAAAGTTGCCATTTGCTAAGTTAAAGAAGACTGGGAAGTGCAAGTGTGGGGAGGGAGAGATGGGGAGCTTGGTTTGGATGCATTCAGTTTAAGAAAGCTTTTATACATCCAAATAGAGATGGTGGTTGAGCAGCTGGATACGTGAATTTGGAACTTTGGGGAGTGAAACAGTATGAAAATATAAATGTGGAATTCATCAGCATATGGATAATATTTAGACATTAGATTGGATGAAATCACCAAGGTATATGAGTTTAGATAAAGAAGAGATTCAAGAACTAAGCTCTGGGCATTCCACCATTATGAGGAAAGTGAAATGAGAATAAAGTATCAATGGGAAATGAGGAGTAGCCAGGGAGGAAGAAAGAGAACCAGGAGAGCATGATATCCTGAAGACCAAGTGGGAAAGGTGCTTGAAGAAGGAAAGAGGGACCAACTATATTAATACAAAGTTGTTAACAACTTAAGTTGAAGACTGAGAATTGGTGATTAGATTTAACAACATGATGGCCTTGGTGACATTCACAGCAGCAGTTATGGAGGAGTGGTGGAAAAAACCCGGCTGGAGGGAAATCAGGAGAGAATGGGAGGTGAGAGTTTAGATGAGAACAAAAAGCTTGGTTAAAAGTCTATGCAATGGAATTTTTTTACAAGGAAAGATGACTGGAATTAAGTTTACTCAGTTTTGAAAGGGAAGCTGTGTTAGTCAGTTCTGGCTGCTGTAACAATTTGCCATACGGTGGCTTAGAAACAACAGAAGTTTATTTCTCACAGTTCTGGAGGTTGCAGGTCTGAGATCAGGGTGCCAGCATGGTTGGGTTCTGGTGAGGTCCCTCTTCTGAGCTGCAGACTACCAACATCTTGTATTCTCATGTGGAAGAAAAAGAGAGGAAGTTAGCTCTCTGGCCTCTTCTTCTAAGGGCACTAATCCCACTCAAGAGGGACCCACCCTCATGACCTAATCACCTCCCAAAGGCCTTATCTCCAAATACCATCACACTAGGATTAGAGTTTCAACATATGAATTTGGGGGGGACAAAAACATTTAGTCAACTGCGGAAGTTAGTATGACAACTAGACATACCATTCCTCAAGAGAAGATAGACACATTCTAGAAGGAAAGGTAAGAAATACCAGAATGGATGAGAGTAAGCTTAGCAATCTCAGATGTGTCCTAATTCATTATATGACTTTTATAAAGATTTGATCTCTCTAGACCTGTTCTTGCATCTGCAAAATGAACGTTTTGAACTAGAAAAGTGAAATCATTACATAATCTAAAATACTATGATATCCTCTAAGTACTTACAGATCTTTTGCATGAAGTATTGTAAAAGGCTTTTTTCCTCTCCCTCTGGCTGTTAATAGTTTTCTCCACAGGACCCTAACTCTATTCTTGACCCTCCCAAACCTGCCATTTTCTCTACCAAGAAGGAAGGTCATGACAGAGGAACATTCTTTAAATGCCTTTCCTTCAATTCACAAATTCCCTGTGCCTCCGGAGAAAAAGAGTTTCTCTTTCTTTCCATCTGTGCACTCATTCCATCACTTCCCAGCCCTCTATAAAAGTTAGAGGGAATTAATGAACTTGCTTCAGTAGGGAGGGGTTATTATATCCATTCCTCAGATAGCAAAACAGGCTCAGAGAGTATAAAATAGTTGCTGAGATTTACAGCAGTGAAAAGGCAGGGTGTGACCTGGGTCTGCCTGACTCCTCAGCTCTTCTGTCTCACCACAGTCTTCACTGAATGGAAAGCATCCATAAATGAATGGCTCATTCTTCATCTTTTCTGTGTGTGTGTGTGTGTGTGTGTGTGTGTGTGTGTGTGTGTGTGTGTGTTTTCAACAGTATTATCATCTGTGTGCTGCTGTTATTGTTGATGTTGACCTGGCTGAGGATGCCTCTTGGCAAGATGCCCACCTGAAAGTCTGTTTACCTGCTTACTATTGTAATATTTAAAAACTCTTGGCTTATACAGGGCTCTTTTCAATCATGGACTTGGACCTTTTAAATTCTAATGCAACCTATGCAAAAGAATTCACTAGTATGTTACCTATTAAACGCAGTTCAAAAATATGCAAAACTAAACCGCACGTTCAGGGACATGTCTGTAGTAAAACTATAAAGAAAAGGAAGAATGCATCTGTAAACTAGCAAGTGCCACAAACATGCTGCATAAGGAATTGCTTAAAACCCAGTGTCTTGAAGCCACAGCCATGTGTTCTCATGGAGCTGGGGCCTGGCTGGGGCTTGGCTGATGTGGGCTTGGCTGGGGCAACTCAGCCCCATTCCACTTGTCTTTCACCCTCTTCCTTGAGTAGCAGACTAGTCCAACCATGTTCTTTTTGTGGTGATGGCAAAGATGCAAAAAAGCAAATGGAATCAGTGAAAGATTATTGAGGTCTGGGCTCAGAACGGACATATTATTTCTGCTTCCTTCTATTGGTGAAACCCAAAGGTATGGGGAGATGTGCCTTCTCCACAGTGGGAGGGCTCTGCAGAGTTACATAAGAAACAGGATGGATATAGGAGAGGGTGCAAAATTGGGACTGGCAACATAATCTACCAAAATAACAAAACACAAAATTCAGGACAGTATTTACCTGTGGGCGAAGGAACAGGAGGCCTGGAATCAGGGAACAATGCCCCAGGGGCTGCAATGAGTCTATCTGTTAATGTTGTGGTTCTGAAGCCAGGTTGTTAAGTACGTGGCTGTTTATTATCGTGTTCTTTATAGCTTATATAGTCGGTATATGAAATACTATTTAGAATTTTTAAAAAGTTACTGGAATTAGATAAATGAATAGTAAAAGTTGCAAGTTTTTGAGTCTCTCATTCTGTATTATTTCAGCTTCATTGTTTAAATGTGTGCTTCTCTTTACTAATTTCGGATTTTCTAATTTTGTTTACTCTCATTTGTCAATACAAATAGTGGTTTGGTTATCTGACATTTGGACACTAATATCATCTACGTGCATATTTATAATCTTAGTATGCTGCTCACACTTTGAAAAAGATGTCAGACTTTACATTTTAACAGAGTTCATTTGCCTTAGTTGCTTTCAAAGTAAACTCATCTAAAACCATAAATTGTTGTCCCGGCAGTTATTAGTCTGGATTGATTAGGTTTGATCTCTGGGTTAATTTCACATGTAATCATATTATAGTTAGTCACACCTACTGGCTCTATTAATTTAAATGTATTTGCACTTCCTTACCTATTAATTACAACCACCTCTGAAGACTGATAGGGTCTCAGCTACCAAAGAAAAGCAATCCCCATATATCAGAGAACAAATTACTGCCTCCCAAACTAGGAGAACTTGGTTGGCTTGCAGGCTCTGTAGGAATATTATTGATGACACTTTCTTCCTTCCTTGCAGATGAATGGTGTACCTGCTAAATGAACCAGCAATACCAAGGCCAGGTCTACAGTCTGGCAGAGTTTGCTTGGACTACGATCTGGGAAGGAAGCAATGGGAGAAGCACACATCCAACATCAATGCAAATTTTATTTATAAAAATTCAAAAATAGGTATTTTGTTGAGGTCCACTTCAGAAACCTTATTCATCTTTCTCTTTTTATTTGAAGACTGTTCACTGCATAAATACATTTGGACATAGATTAAATAGAAAGTCTGAAGCTAGTTCTGCAGTTAATCAGCAAAACAGTAACCACACGCCAAGCACTGTTTTCAGTGAGGTGCAATTCTGTGTGTTAAGGTGCCGGCTTGACTTATAGACGAAAACTACGCTGAACTTACCGTAGGTCTTTTATAAACAATATTACAATCTACATTTCGTAGTAGGTGAAACCCTGCATAACAAAATTCTCTTTATTCTAGCTTCAGAGAAAAGCTCAGCATGCCTCGGACAACTCAGCATCGTCTCACAGAAAATTGAATCATAGAACAGGTTGTGTTTCTGTTTTCATTCTGGCCACTAGGAAGCTAAATGTTACTTTTGAAGTTCAACTTCGGTAACTTCAGAAGTATGTGTGGGTATGGCTGGAGAGAGATATGGATAGGGAGCTAGGCTGGGCAGCCAGCAGCCTGATGTACGTACATGAGTACCAGTCTTCACTATCACCCAAAGGCAGAGTCACTACCGTCTTAACAGGTAGCAGAGTGCTCTACTCTATCCTCAAAGCCCAAGGCTCTGATTTCCTCTAGCCTGAGACTATTGCTCTTCCTACCCCTATAACTCCAGAAAATCCCTGGGAAATTGAGGGCACAGCATCTACGTGTTTTCTGTGCTGCCCTCAGGCCACCTCCACTAAGTTTCTCTTTTTTATTTTTTTCTGCAGATGGAGTATCATTCTGTTGCCCAAGCTGGAGTGCAGTGGCACAATCTCTGCTCACTACAGCCTCTGTCTTCTGCATTCAAGGGATTCTCCTGCCTCAGTCTCCTGAGTAGCTAGGATTGCAGGCACCCACCACGACACCCAGCTAAGTTTCGGATTTTTAGTAGAGATGGGGTTTCACCATGTTGGCCAGGATGCTCTTGAACTCCTGACATCAAGGGACCTGTCTGCCTCAGCCTCCCAAAGTGCTGGGATTACGTCTCCCAGGTGTGAGCCACTAAGTCTCTCTTGACCTGCACGGAGTCCTTCCTCTCCATGTCCACCAGCTGGAGGTAGATCCAGAAGGAGGTTCTCTGCGTGGCTGCAGGTACCCTTGGAAGTTCTGGAAGGTGTGAAGAGTAAAGTACAGTGGAACAGCTACTGCAATACATGCTGTTACATTCCGTCCAACAGAGGTAGCATTTACTGAGACACAGGGCTGGGCACTGTGGAGTGATACATAAGGAGACAAGGCTCAGCCTCCAGTGCTGCTGCCTGCTAGCAGCACAGCCACACAACTGAGGGACTGATGGGACCAAGTGTGTTGTCTATTAGTTCTCAACTTTTGATTTGTTTAATTTTTTTAGCACTGGATACTCTTCGTCCGACAAGATGTTGCAGATTCACTTTAAGAAATAAGAGCAGAGCTGTTTTGGTTGGGTGGACCAGGCTTTCAGGCCCACCCAGCCAAGTGTCCCTGTGCTTCCTTCTGGCTCTTCCACTTCTGGGTAAATAGAGCCCTGGGGTTCCTCAGAGAACAGCCTGAAAACGTTAACATGGCAGCATAGAGCAGTGAACGATCTGGGTTTGAATCCTAGCTTTGTTAATCACTAGCTCTTGATCCGGAGAGAGTCACTTAACTTCTCGGACTCTCAGTTTCTTCATCTGCAAAACAGGGACAGAAACGATGCCTATTTCATTGGAGTTGTGAAGTTTAAATGAGCTAATGCATATGAAGTCCTCGACATTAATTTAATAGTGCCACTTAGTCAATAAGTGATGAGGACTCATAAGCCATAGGTATTAGTCTTATTAAGAACTTACTGCTATTAGTCTCTTCATTAAACTGAAAGAGTGACTGGAGTCAGTAAATGAGGGAGATCAAGCTCTGTCAATCTGAGACCTCTCAAAGAGGAGATAATTTTTCCAGTCAGGGAGATGGCATAAAAGCAGCCACACGATCAAGCTGCAAGTCAAGCATCAACAAATTTAAGAGATGTTTTTCTTTAATCACAAAAATATCACGTTTGGATTTTTCAAAAAACAATGAAAACTGTTCCACGATAAAATTTTGTCAGGGTGATCTTCAGCAAGCCATCTGACCCCCCAAGCCTGTTTCCTTTTCTGAAGAATAGAAGCAACAAGCCTCTGTTCCCAGAGTTTCGGGGAGGCGCAAATGAGGCTTGAGAGTGCCAAGCGTCCTCCGAGCTGTTTGTCACCGAGCCCCGAGGAGCCCTTGGCACCTAGAAGGCGTCAGTAAATATTTGTTGCATCTGAACTCTTTCCATCTGGGAAGCTCTCCAATGGCCTGGAATCTCCAGCTCTCCCACTAAGCGGGTCAGAAAAGCAACTTAAAGGATCCATTTTAGTGTCCATTTTCTCACTTTCCCCCCTGAAAAACCACTTACAAAGCTGCCAACTTTCTCATTTGGCCTTTTCTGGCCTGGTTTCATCTTATTAACGATCGCTTCATTCATCAGCATAAGGAAGACTCCATTTTGTCAACAGGCGAGCAGGGCTTGGCCTCTAGTCACAGGGCAATGGCGGGGGTGGAGGCGCCGGGAAACAGCCACAGCGCAGGCTCAATGAATAAAAGCTGCGGTCGGTTGAGAAGGCCCAGGATTCCCAAACAGCCCTCCCTCCACCCACAAACAGCTGATCATTGGATAGTGAGGAAGCAGGTGCTCCTTCGGAAAACCCTGTTCATTCATTCATTCATCCATGTAACTACTCATTCATTCGCAAGTATTTCTCGAGTTTATTATGCACGGGGAACAGAATGCTGACCAGAAAAGCACAACCACTCCCTGCCCTCATGGAACTTACGGTTTGGGGTTGAGGATCACTCACATTAATCAAATGGCGTTTGCCATTTTTAGGGCTATGGTGCATTCCGGGAAGGCTTCCTGAGGAAGTGACCCTGATCTAAGATCTAAAGGAAACCTTGGAGGAAACGGGGTGTGGGGACTGGGGAGATGGTTCAAAGGATGTCATATGAAAGGTCCTACAAAAGGAAAAACGTTTTTGGAACGTTTTTGAAAAACAGACAAGCAATATCTAGAAAGTTCGCCTGCTTTGGACGGGACCCTTAGACTGGAGACACGCTGGCCACCAAGTAGCGCCAGGTGCTCAGGCAGAAGTAAGCTGACTCCGGGTTCGAGTCCCGACTCCACTGCTGGTCAGCTCCAGCTGTAAAATGGGACTAAGGCCATTCTTGTAGGAAAATGGTGAAGATAGGAAATATGCACGTCATTACCCAATGACGGTGCCAGCCCCCCTTGTCCACCGACGTGGGCCTGAGCTGGGGTTCGGAGCCGGATCCGGGGGCGTCCGCGAGTCTAGGGCTGGAAACCCGCCGCCACAGCGGGCTCGAGGTCGTCCCCGCCCGCAACATACGCGCGAAGGAAAGTGCTACGAACGTCAAACGGCCGCCACCCGCCGGCGCCATCTGCTCCACCAAGCGAACCCGCGGCAGCTGCTCGCCCAGCCCCTCCGCCCGCGCCCCGCGCTCCGAGTCCGGATCCGCCGCCGGGCCGCACCGCGGACAGCGCCAGCCCCGGGGTGGCGGGCGCGGGGCCGGGGGCTCTGGGAAGAGGAGTCCGCTGTAAGGCCCTCCTGCCGGCGCGGGGTGGTCCGGATCCAGCCACTTCACCAATGCACTTGAAATGTCAGTTCTTTTCCAGCCAGGCTGCAGTTTCTTTGGCTCCGCCCTGCGCGGGCATCTCAGAAAAGCACGGATAACTGGTCCCTGGGACAGATAAATCTGGGTTCTAATACCAGCTCAAAAACCAACCAGCTGTGTGTTATTAGGCAAGCCGCTTAACTTCTCTGGGCCTCTGTTTTGTCTTCTGTAAAATGGGTATAATAAGAGCCGTGCCCTAGGGTTGCTAGAAAGTTCTGTGTGACGTGTTTAACACAATGTCTGGCACATAATAAATCGTAACTGCCAGCTATTAATTTTATTCAAAGCTTGCTTCCTAGGGCTTTAAAATTTCAGCTTGCTGCCCACCCCCACTCACCTGCCCTCTTTGAACAGGCCCAAAGACACTGCGGGTTTTGGAACATTTCGCCACCACATTGAGAAATTCCTGAATTCCCCACCCTCTCCTGGTCCTGAATGGGACTCAGTTTGCAAATGTCTTTTGATGTTGTCCAGAAACATCCGTCATAACAAAGGCTATTTTCAAAATGGTAAACGTTCACGAAAGGACTGTCTAAAAGAGTGGCTGGTGGGAAGGCAGGGTGGTAACAGAAGGTCGACTGAGAACAGGGAACCAGAAAATAAAGAGGCCTGAGATAGGGAGGTGGCTGCATTCACTACATTCAAAATGAATCAATCCAGGATTTCATCTGGTGCAAAGGTAATTAGACGGTATGGGCTTTTGTTAAAATTTTGCCACTTCCCATTTTGGCTATGCCACTTTAAGCAGTTGAGTTCATAAATGTTCACTGAGTGGCTGCTGTGTGCCAGGCACTGTGCTAGGCTCTGGGACTAACAAAGTGACCAAACCTAGACCCTGCCCTCAGGAATCGATGGTCCAGTGGGAGTCAGACAACCATTGGCAGAATGGTGGAGGGTGCCTCAGGTCCCCAAGGAGGGGTCTGTTAACATTTTGGGTCTTATTGGGAGTCACCAAGCTTTACCACCCCTCATTTCTCCCATCTGAGCCTCCGGGCTCACAATCCCCACCTGCAAGGCTTATGATAAGTAGCAGCTGAGCCTTTCTTCATTCCTGTAACCTGACCTCCTACCCTGCGCCCCACCCCAAAAGCTCAGCACTCTGCTCTCTGTCAGCACCGATGCAGCTGCCACAATCTTGAAGACTAAAAAGAGGAAAACACTAGAAAATGCAATATACAGGAAATCACTGCACAGCACGAGAGATGTGTATTACAAACCCCGACGTCCAATGTCACCTGCTGTACTCCACGGTGCTTTGGGTGCTGAACAATATGAATGGAAGATATGATGGAGTGGAGAGAAAGTGAGGGGAAGTGGATGGGTGAGAATGGATGAGGAAGATTTGCTTTTTATGGAAAAGCTGCGTCTTGTTTATTTTAACAAATGTGTGATTTGACAAATATGTACTAAGCATATATTCTGTGCAAAAAAGTGAACAGACCAAAGTCCCCGCTCTCAGAAGCTTATAGGTTCTTAGTAGGGGTTCAGAGTGCAATCAAGTAACTAAAATATATGAAGTGGTTGGTGATGAGTGCTCTGAAGATGATAAAAAAATAATAAAGGGTTAGGAGCAACGGTGACTGCCTATTTATGTGGCATCGGAGCATGTGAATCCTAATACTCAGATAATGTTTGGTCTGAACCTAAGCATTATTTTGGGGAGAAGGCAAATTATTCGGGTCTAACTCTAAGTAAATATATTCAATTCACCTTAAATTTTCTAAAACAGTCTTCTATTAGAGCATATAGGCAAAACGAGCCTTTAAAAAATACCCTTAAACCTGTTGAGATTCCGCTAATACAAAAAAATCAATATAGATGCTTCCAGAGTCTTTTCTATGCATACACTATATGTATTATTTAAAAGGGCTCATAACATACTGTATTATAATAATACTCCGTGATAAACTTTCCTTACTGGCAGACATATTTTGGCAACATCATCTTAAATAACTCTATATTATTCACTGTATCTGTGCATCACAATTTAATTAACTGATCCTCTATGATGGAACATTAGATTAAATAATGCCACAATGAATCTCTAAGTATTTGCCCACATCCCTAGTTAATTCCACACTCACAGACTCCTAAGTGTCTTCCTGGGGACTTTGGAACACTCTCAGGCAACAGAGGAGCAGAGAAATGCAATGGTGTTTTTTGAGGAGGGAAGGTATCACCTTTTGGGGCCAACTCCCTGCAAAATAGGTAGCGCAATTCCTTAAACTTTGGGGCTGCTTTCAACTGAAGTCTAGCACCGAGGACGATTTTGCACTAGAACCGAGGACGATTTTGCACTAGAAAAGGTCAGCATTTAAAAAAAGAAATTTGTCAATTAGCTCATTGTCTTTATTGAATTACTTATCTAAGACAACTTAAGGGAGCCAGAGGTATGCTGCAAGAGTCTTGGGTCCACCACTTTCAGTGTGTGTCATCTGGGGCAATTGCTCAAGGTCTCTGAGGCTTGGTGTTCTCATTCATGAACTGGGGATGATGATAATACCCTTGTCTTAAAAACAGTTATAGCCAGGAGGAAATGAGATGATGTGCGTGGATGTGCCTATGCCAAAGCAGGAGGCTGCTTTATTCACAATAGCTGATGTATGACAGGACCTTTGCTAAGCACTCTGCATGTTTAATCCTCAAGAGAGCTCAGTGGGGTATTATCATACCCATTTTATAGATTTGGAAACCAAGGCTAGAGAGGTTAAATAACCTGCTACTGATATTGAACTGATATTTGCCACCAGGTCTATTCAAATTCAAAGCCTGTGCCTCAAACACCCCTCCATCCTGCCTCCCTAACTACACTTTAATTGGATTACCAATGCAATCCAAATGTTCCATTAGCATTTTAGTATCCAAATCCCCAAAACCCTAAGCCTCCACCAATTCCTGTTATAAGTCCCGGCCCCTGAGGCATTCTTCTCCCCTATTGTTTCTGGATCTCTTACCAAGGACTGAAATGAATTTACCCAAATTGATGCCTGCTGCCATGTCTAGCCAAATTGGTCCTCTAGAACCCCTGTTCATGACAGGCCCGTGGTGAGCTGGGAGACCCTGCTGCTGCTCAGTTGTGGCAGATCCCTGGCAGTGCCTTGATGCCAAGGAGCAAGGATCCTGCTCTTGCTACTCCAGTGTTGTAGATTACTCCCCTGTTACCTCTTCTTGCAAAACGAGCAACAGTATCCTTTGTTTGGGTTATGTTCGGTTGAGAATGGTAGGGATACTGCAGTAGTTAGAAAGCTAAAGTGTTTCAAGGCTCAATAAGTTTTTTATTTTTTAAAGCTCTTTTTACTTTCTTCCCCCCTGACTCAACCTTTGCCCCTTCCGCTGAAACTCCATTGAAGTTTACCATGGCCAATGATTTTTTTCAGGACATAGCTGGAGACAGTGTGGCTAAGTTAGGATAGGAAACCAACAGCAGGGCCTCCCAGGCATTACAGAGTTGAGGGAGATCCTTTCAATAATAGTACACTTGTCAAGGATCTTCCTCTTAGGGAACAGACATTCTGCCAAGGTGGCTAAGTCAGGATGAGTTCTGATGTCAGCGGTTACCCTGAAAGCATCGTTCCCTCTGATCTTTAAGATACTTGCTAAATTCGACTCCATTGTGAAAGATTTAGCTGATCAACAGGTCCATTGAATGCCTACTCTGTGCCAGGTGCTGTTCCACTATTCTAGGAACTAGGGTTCAGTAGCAAAGATCATAGACACAGTTTCTCACTCAAGAAACCTAGAGACACCAGCTTTCCTTACGAAGGATTCTCCCTCAGTGCCTCCAGTGGCCTTTCTGGCAACTTGGCTTCCATTAGAGCCCCTAAAAATGTATCAGATATGTGTCTATGTGTGTCATAATCCCAACTGTGGACCAATTCCCAGTTTTTTTTCCTCCGAAGATACTTGGCTCTCACTACATTTGACTTAAGGCCATGGACTCTGTGGTCATGCTGTCTGGGTTCAATCCTGACCGTGCTCCTCACTTGTTACTGACCTTGGACAAGCTACTTAACCCATTTGTGCCTTGGTTTCCTCATTTGCAAAAGGGGGTCATGATAACAGTTAATGCTGACAAGTGTCTACCATATATGCCAGGCACTGTTCCAAGTGCTGTAGACGTTTAACTCGAGATCCTCACAACAACCAGATGCAGTAGGCCTGTTAATACTGCATTTTTACAGACAAGAAACTGAAAGAGAAATGTCAAGCAACTGACAATTGTGGAATAAATTTTGTAAGATCTTTTAAGGATTTAAACAAAGGACATAGCAAGTAGCCAATGAATTGCTATTGCTATCTTTATGAATGATAATTTTAAGTGAAAAAGTAGGATACTAAGTACTAGATAGACGCAAATTTTAACTGTGAAGAAGAGCATGTAAAAAAATCTAGAAGGAAATATATTAAAATACTAAGAGTGGTTGCCTGAGGAACAGTGAGATGAGTATAGGTGATGTTTTTCATACTTGTCCGGACTTTTTTGTTTTGTTTTTTCAAGACAGGGTCTCGCTCTGTCACCCAGGCTGGGGTACAGTGGCACGATCATGGCTCACTGCAACCTTGACCTCCCAGGCTCAAGTAATCCTCCCACCTCAGCCTCCCAAATAGCTGGGACTACAGGCATGTATCACCATGCCAAGATAAATTTCATATTTTTTGTAGAAACAGGGTTTTGCCATTTTGCTCAGCCTGGTCTTGAGCTCCTGGGCTCAAGAAATTGACTCACCTCAGCCCCGCAAAGTGCTGGAATCACAGGTGTAAGCTACCACACCTGGCCACAAATTTGTTTTTAATAAAAGCTTTCCAATTATTTTACTAGGAGTACATATTTCTTTAATATTCAATAAAAATAGTGCTAAAAACCCTTGGAGAAGATAGAGTGCGAAGCTTCTCCTGTGGCCCGATTTTTCAGGGGCCACTTCTTGTTGCCCCTGGTGACAACTTTATATTCTCCTATTTGAGGGTTCTGGGCTCTGTGGCACTCTCAGGGCCATCTGACTTGGTGATTTCCAGCCCCAGGGACAGGAGGAAGCCTTCGTGCATCCTACACTTCCCCAGTAAATTCCAGATCCCATTACTCACTTAGCTTCATTATAACTTTAATTATGACCTTTTAGTCTGAATGAAAAAGAAGTATAATTTTGCTTTAAGAGATATGCCAGGCCTACGCTCCCAACATTTCTAGGTTTCATAGAAATTGCAGGGATCATAGAAATTTAACCTGATAATTACTTCAATATTTCAAGGCACGCAGTTTGCTACTCTCTTAGAATAATTATGGGTTATTGTTTTTTCTACCAAATTCTTTTATTTCTCCATTATTAAAGGTTGTACTAGTTTCTGTTGTATGTGGCTAGAGACATGGAAGAATGCAGGGCATCCTTACCCACTCCGCTTTGTAACACCCTATTGTGAAAATATGTTGTCCTTTGATTTTTCCCCCATTATTATTTCTCTTAGACTATAAGCTCTCTGTGGGCCAGGAAAACATGTATTTGGCTCACTCTGCTTACAAAGCCTGAAATGGGACTTAGTACACAGCAGTCATGCTGTCAGTATCTGTTAAATGAATGCCCAAATAAATACATTTAGAAACAGATAAACTAATTGCATTTGTGTATTGTAAAGCAACGTCGATGTCATCAACTTCCTGTTGAGAGTCTGCTCCAGAAAGGCAGCATAGGTCCACAAAGCCACAGAGAAACCCTTGGAGCCAGAGGGCTTTCAGAATTCAGGATTTCCACATTTTATAAAGAATATCTTATTTAATTCCCCAGCAGCAATTGAGACAGAACCTCATGATCAAACAAGGAAACTGATACATTTTGCTGTGAAAATGTGGGAGTATTTACATCAAGGGGGATAAATAAAAACTAGAAGTAGCCTCAAGTCAGTTCAGGTGAGTTTTTGCTGCTAAAAAATTCAGGTCAAATCCAGGTCTGCTGTTAAATAAGTTAGAAGAACTTTTGGTTTTCAGAGCTTTTTGGAGTTTGGAATTGTAGGTAAGGACCGGGGAACCTTTAGGAGTCAGTACTTCCAAGTGTGTGCTTCAGAGCTGGCCTTGTCCCATCTAGGTCCACCACTTCTTGGCTAGATTCTTGGGCAAACTACGTTCTTTGCCTTCTGTTTTCTGATCTATAAGTGAGAATCATAACAGGGCCTAACACACGGGGTTGGTAAGAGGATTTAAAAGAATTGCTACATAAAATCTGACCTATAGTAAGTGCTCAATAAATATTAGCTACTGACGTATTACCTCATTTCATGAAGCAAATGGCTTGTGAGACAGGTGTTATATTTCGGTCATCTGACAGATGAGGAAACAGAGCAGGCAGGTTACAAACTGGCCCAGTCCAGGCATGGTGGCTCAAGCCTGTAATCCCAGCACTTTGGGAGGCAGAGGTGGGAGATTTGCTTGAACTGAGGAGTTCAATACCAGCCTGGGCAACATAGAAAGATCCCGTTTCTACCAAAAAAACAAACAAGAAATTAGCCATGTGTGGTGGTATGTGCCTATAGTCCTAGTTATTTGGGAGGCTGAGGTGGGAGAGGCACTTGAGCCTGGAAGATCAAGGTTACAGTGAACCATGATTGCACCACTGCACTCCAGCCTGGGCAGCAGAGCAAGACCCTGCCTCAAAAAAAAAAAAAAAAAAAAAAAGGTAGGGTACAGTGGCTCATGCCCAGGCATCCCCAAACTACGGCCCGCAGGCTGCATGCGGCCCTCTGAGGCTATTCATCCGGCCCCCCGCCGCACTTCAGGAAGGGACACCTCTTTCATTGGTGGTCAGTGAGAGGAGCCCTCCAACGGTCTGAGGGACAGTGAACTGGCCCCCTGTGTAAAAAGTTTGGTGACGCCTGCTCATGCCTGTAAATCCCAGCACTTTGGGAGGCCAAGGCAGGCAGATCACTTGAAGTCAGGAGTTTGAGACCTGGGAAACGTGATGAAATCCCATCTCTATGAAAAATACAAAGCTTAGTGAGCTGCAGTGGCCCATGCCTGTAATCCCAACTACTCAGGTGGCTGAGGCATGAGAATATCTTGAACCCAAGAGGCAGAGAATGGACTGAGATCCCACCACTACACTCCAGCTTGGGCAGCAGAGTGAGACTCTGTCTCAAAAAAATAAAAATAAAAGTATAAATAAAAAGAACTGGCCCAAAATTACACAAGAACAGGGCAAGGATTTGAAACTGTACCTACAGCATCCTGTTCATTACAGAAGCTCACCTAATTTTTGTATCCCTTCAAGATTCTTTTATCAGTGCTTACTCTGATTTCCCTCTTCCAGCACAGAATTTTAGAGGAAAGAAATGAAAAGCCCAGGAAAAATGTAAAGTGTTTAGATGTGCATTTTATTAGCAGGTTCACTCTCTCCTCTCTCTCCTTCTTTCTTTCTCTTTTTGTTAAAAAGCAAGAGGCAAAAGAACTTGGCACCATTTCCATCATGTCGACTCTTCTGGGTTTCTCAAATGTTGTGATCCCTGGAAAGCCGGGATTCATGCTTACCTCCACTCTTCATTAAGGCGGCCGTGGCCATGAGCTGGGGAAGGCAGGCTGCTGGTGCAGTGGGTGGGCGTGCTGAATAACACCCGAACCACAGCTGTGGCTGCCCTTGTCAGAGTGCCAGCCTGCCTAACCCAGGCTGTTCTTGCCTGCTACCTGGCCCTCGCCCATCTGCTGCAGAATTCATAAAGTGCTGAAGATCACAAACATCTGAACCTATTATAGGTAACATACTTCAATTACATTCTGATCATGGGCTTGGCTTCCCCCAAGCCTGCTTTATAATGGCGCACAGATCAAATTCTCCCCACAAAAGAAGCACTCATCTCTAGGTAAGCTCGTCATGCCGACATGCTTAAGAAAGAAGCCATTCTCCTAGATGCTGCTTTGTGTCATTCAGTGACCTGGCAAAGGTTTCCCCAGATGTAAAGAGCAGAGGGAAAGAGAGAGATGTAAAGGACAGGGAGAGAGAGAACTGACTTAAAATCTTTTCCCAGGAATTACCATGTTTATGTATGGATCTGTTGTTTGCTTTCCCCATTATGGAGCAGGTGATTTGTTAGTTGAAATGACCTTAGCTCTCCTGAGGCTTATCTGTCTCGGTTGTTGGTTTATATCACGCGAATTGTGACCACTCTTCCAAGGACATCAAAGAATAAACTGCCCCATATGTCCTCAGAGTGTGCTCATATGTCTCTTGCCTTGCCCCTCCCAATTAGCTCTGGGCAGCACTTAGGGGCAGAGTACCCTGAGCTGGAGCAGCCCTAAGATTGGCCCAGTTAGAAGCCTGACAAGGAGGACACCTCGCAGCCTCTATTCAAGGCTGTTCCCACCTCCGTTTTCTACTGAGCTTGCAAACAAGCGGTTAAAAGAAACACACACATACCCAGCTGAGCCGTATTAGAGCACGAGGCAAAAGGAAAAGTCAGTAATATCAGTACTGCTTTCACTAAAAATTTGAGTATTTTGTACACACTGAATTTTTATATTAATTTTGGATTTTTCAAATATTTTGCCTCAGAACCTGATTTATCTTGATGACTGAGTTTTTTGGTGCTCTCTTAAATTTTGTTCCAGGTCCCAGCCCTAATAGGCACCCACTGAGGAATAAGAAGCTGGAGTATTTCTGCACCAGCTCCTGCCCTCATTGGTTGATGGTTGCTTGGGGAGCACCAGTTAACTCCATGGCACTTCCAGCCTGGTGTGCAGGTTAGGCAGGCACCAGCAGCATCAGCCACAATGTCCAACTTGGACTAATCACTGTGGCCAGAGAGAAGTAGCATATGATTGGTAGTCCTTTCCAGAAACAATGCGGCTTGAAGGAGTATTTCCCAAAAGAAGGCTGTGTATTCTGAGGGGCCCTGTGTCTCATGAATGCTCTACATAGCCCTTTCTCAGATGTCACAAGTTAATGCTTTTTTTCCTCAAGATGGTTTGAGTTGTGTCTATGTCATTTGAAACCAAAGAGTTTTTACTCTTGCAGGCTGACAGCTGAGAGTAGTGTCGTGCTCATTGGGGTACAGACAACATAGGTTTTGGGGTATGTATTAGTCAGCGTTCTCTAGAGGGACAGAACTAATCGGATATATATAATGAACATAATGAACATACTGTGACAAATGCTTGATGTACACTTCACCTGTGTAGCAACTGCATACATATTATGTATATATATGTATGTGTGTGTGTATACATATATATGCAGTTGTGTATATATATACATATGTGTGTGCATATATACATATGTGTGTGTGTATATATATACATATATATGTATATATGTGTATGTGTACATATATATATACATACACACACACACACACACACATACCAGTCAGAGTCCCAGAACCTCAAAAGTAGGGAAGCCAGTAGTGCAGCCTTCAGTCTGTGGCTGAAGGCCTAAGAATCCCTAGCAAACCACTGTGTAAGTCCAAGAGTCCAAAAGCTGAAGAACTTGGATTGTGCTGTTCAAAGGCAGGAAGGATGCAGTACAGGAGAAAGATGGAAGTCAGAAGACTTCGCCAGTTAGTCTTCCCACATCCTTCTGCCTGCTTTTATTCTGGCTGTGCTGGCAGCTGATTAGATGGTGTGCACCTGGATTGAGGGTGTGTCTGTCTTTCCCTGGTCCACTGACTCAAATGTTAATCTCCTTTGCCAACACCCTCACAGACACGCCCAGGAAAAATACTTTGCATCCTTCATTCCAATCTAGTTGACACTCAATGTTAACCATCACGGGGGACCAGTGGAGTGTTCCTGCATTTGAGGCATGCTGGGGCCCTACTTCTCCAGCATGTCAAGGTAGGCTGGAAGAGAATTTGGGGTTCCAGGGTGGCTCACACTAATTGGGACTAACGATAGCAGCAAACTTTTATGGCACAGTATGGTTCTAAATCATGTTCAGTCTCCTAGCTCTTTCCCCACCAATGCTTAGAAGTACAGGCAAGGCAAGTTGTACAATCCCCACTTCACAGATGAGGAAACTGAGGCTTCAACAGCAACCCACCTATAGCTAAGTGATAGCAGAGGATCTTGTCTTTTAAGTCATCAAACTCAAGCGACGAGACACAGAACAACGGGGTTCATCTTGAAGCAGATTATTTTCCTGTTCTTCTGTTGATGTAAACTTTAGTTCTTTGGCTCTATTCCACGAATTCCTTATGAAGTCACAAGTAAATTGTCAATGCTTCTTGTCTTTGTCACCTAATCTGCAGCTCCCACACAATTCCTGGCAGGGGTAGGTGCTCAGGCAACGTTTGTTGAATTGGATCAATACTGAAGAAAGAGAAGCTCCAAAAATTTCTGGCCTAGGATATGCTGGACATTGAGAGGAAAGATGGAATGGTAAGAATAGGTCCGCCATCCACTTAATGAAAATACTGGGCCAAATGCTTGATGTGCCCCTCACCTGTATGGCAACTGCATAAAGGAAACATCACTCACCCTGTTACACAGATAAGAAAAGAGAAGTTCAGGAAGATAAGGATCTTACCCAGTGACAGGACTGGGGCTGAAACCCAAGTCTGCCTGACTCCCAAACCTGAATCATGTGTGCTCTGTCGTTTGGAAGCTATACCAAGTTGTCTTGCAATTCCATAAAACAAGCTTGGAGAATGAATGGCCTTGTCTCCATTTAAGGAGTTCCTTTTCCTCTCTTGTCCTCTAGGAGGACTCCAGGGTTCTTTGTACTTTTGCGAATGAGGGGAGGAGAAGCACCAACATTCTGGCGTTAGAGCAGGTTGCAGGTGTTTAGGGAGAGTTTAGAGCAGGAAGCCTAAGGGAGTATAGAATGTGAGGTGACCAGGAGAGGGAAAAAGGAAAAGGGGATACAAGAGTGTTACTGGGGGCTTACAAATTAGATTCCTATTAAATCAGTAAATATGCAATTGTTTTTTGCTTATTTGGAAGGTGCGTATTTGAATGCCAAACTACTGGGAACTAAAGGATGTGGGTCCATGGGGTGTCATAGGAAGGTGAGGTGAGCTGCCCTGGAGGGATCCAGGTGGAGGCTGGGCAGCATCCCAGCGAACATAGGTAGGGGATCCAGGCATTGACTGGAGGAGAGTTGGACCACAAAACCTTTCCAATTTTGTGTGTCTCCAAATCTCTCGCTCTGGCTGAGCATGAAGGCAGCCCAGCCACTTTGCTCATTCCTGCCACATGTAGTTCCCCTCCTGCCTTATCAAACGTTTATCCGTTCCCACCTCCCAACCCATCTTAATTATTTGCAATGATCCGTGATAGACACATAAACAACTCTGCAGCTTAAAATCCCCCCATCAGGCAAATATGAAATTATTCACATTTTTCTTGCAGAGTTTTCATGAAGCAAGTTGATGATGAACTGACTCTCAAATGCCTTCCCCATTTTACGCTGGGGATTCTGCCTTTCCCCTTTAATGGGTGTGTGTCTTCATGCCTCAGCTACACTGAGCATTCTCCTTTCCTGTTTATGTTTATTTTGGAAGCAAAATGTGTTTACAAAATCAGTTAAAAAGTGTTAATGATCAGTTTCCAGAATACTAATGTGAATTCAAATTACTTTCACATGAATCAAGACAAATTAAAAAATGCCATTTGATCATAAACTGTTTTAAATTTGTGTTCTAAGTGGCGCAGCAAATCTGAATATATGCTTTTTAAAAAGAGCAGTTTAAAATAACTGTTCTGATGGCACAAAGAAGTTCTAAATAAGAAGCCTCCTTCCAAGAGGAAAGGTCAGCTTTTGGGCATTCACATGGGAGAAGGTATGGGGTGATATATGCCCCCCACTTCCCAGAGAAAAACATTGTTTGTAATTGTCAAAATTAGGACCGAGCTATGAAATGTTCATGATTTTCATCTGTCTTGTTCGCTACTATTTTTCCAGTGTCTGGAACAGAGCTTGGTACATTATAGGCACTCTATTTGCAGAATAAATGAATGAATAAAATCAGCTATGTAAATTATAAAATTAAAACCAGCTGGGCGCGGTGGCTCACGTCTGTAATCCCAGCACTTTAGGAGGCCAATTGAGGTCAGGAGTTTGAGACCAGCCTGGCCAACATGGTGAAACCTCCTGCCTACTAAAAATACAAAAATTAGCAGGGTGTGGTGGTGGGCACCTGTAATCCCAGCTACTCAGGAGGCTGAGACAGGAGAATCACTTGAACCCAGGAGGCAGAGGTTGCAGTGAGCTGAGACCACACCACTGCACTCCAGCCTGGGCAACAAAGAGTGAAACTTGGTCTCAAAAAAAAAAATACCCACAAATTTAATCCCAGATTTTATTTGCTCTGAGTTAGCATTAAAATTATGAAGTTCATAGCAAAATAGAGTAGAAAAATAAGAGCATGGCATGGAGAAGCTGCCAATTCCAAATCCAGGTAATATTCCTCCTTCTTGTGTTCTCCTCAACCATGTTGGTGACCCAGTAAAGTTGCTTCTGCCAATAGTAGCTTCTGATGGTCCAAGACACAAGGGATATGTTGGCTTAAATATGACTTTGGCTTAGTCACAACTGCTGTATACCCGAATTTACCTGAACACTTTCTTCAGTGGTTCCATCTCCTACCTGTAATGGAGATGGGGACTTCTGGGGTGACCCTGTGCCACCTCCAGGCTTTTAGCAGGCATCTTCTCCCGGCTCAGATGATCTAGAGCAGTCATTTTCCAGGAGTTCCTGGGGATCTGGTGAGAAGAAGACAGGCCTGGAGTTGGAGGAGAAAGAAAGACTGGGCTGTCCTACTGGAAGGAGACTTCGACCTCCCCAAGCATCCCCATCTTGCTTGGATTGCAAACTCAGTTGCCAGGTAAGATTTTGATTGATTAACATCTTCAAGTGCTATTTTAAAAGGTGGTGGTGGTTTGGGGCAGGACTGAAAACATTTATCTACACAGCTAAAAGAGCTGGCAAAAGATCAAGCTACGGTTTTGGATCCAGTTCCCCAAGGGGTAGTTAACTGCCTGCCTCTGGGTTAATGCACGCGGAAGCACACGAAGCGCCTGTGCTAGAAACGATGCAAGCTGAGATCCTCTAGGTTGTTTTTCAAAGACTCTATGTTTCTGTTTTGGAATAGGTTTGCATCACAGAGGCTTGGTTCCAGCAAAGAGGCCATGTAGAAGTGGGTGAATTTGACTTAGAGGTTGCTCAGTGTTCCAAGGGATCTTTGGCTCTTGGACCCTAGAATAGAATCAGATAAACCCACTCTTAAGCAATTTTGAGGGAGCCCAAGTCTATGCCATCAAATGGTAAAGAGCTGTTTCAGAGAAGAAGGAAGCTAAAGGATTTGCCATTTTGGGACAAAATGGTGTCTGACGACCCTGTCGGGGTTGGAAGCACTTCCTAGAAGTCCTGGGACCCAGGACTTACTCTTCGTCCTCACCCCACCACTTAGACCCTAGGCAGGAAATAGCTAGCTCGATGCCAAAGTGATCCAATTGTTTTTCCTCAATTGTCCCTCTTAAAGCAGAGCAAGATGAGGGGAATGGCTCTGGACTCGGGCTGACTTGGACCACATCCCATCTCTGCCGCCATCTGAGCTCTGTGACCACGAAGTGCTCTTCTCACCCTTCTGAGCTTTTGTTTTCTTCACCTGTAAAAGTGCAGGAAGAATACTTACCTGTCACCAGAATATTCCAAGTATTAGAATTAATGTTTGGAAAGTTTTTGACACCCAGCAGGTACTCAATAAATGGTGGCTCTTATTATTGCATTCTACAGTCTCTGCACTACTTTGAAAGGAATTGCATCTAGGGGAGTTTATTTCTAATGGGGAGACATTTTGGTTTTGAAGTAATATCTGTACCGTATTAGATGGGAGGTGTGCTTTAGAGAAAAATAAAGCAGGGAAGGGAGACCAAGATGGCTGGGGAGTCTGAAGGGAGCCCCATTTATAGGTCTAAGAATGAGAGAGAATTTCTTTCTTAAATTCCCTCTCCCAACTTCACCAAAGAG
The DNA here is from genome assembly GCF_048565385.1 of Saimiri boliviensis. Classification (NCBI taxonomy): domain Eukaryota; kingdom Metazoa; phylum Chordata; class Mammalia; order Primates; family Cebidae; genus Saimiri; species Saimiri boliviensis. The sequence goes on from NC_133454.1 coordinate 100,345,061, forward strand.
ATTTTACTTCCAAATAAGTGTAACAGGAAAGAGGAACAGAGCCTGAAAGACACTCAAAACAGACACTCAAAAATGCAGTCCTAGGGAGACAGCTGGGGTGTCATCACTGATGTGGGGCTTAGGGCATTGAGCTGGAGTCCTGGTTTGTCATCTGAAAAGAGAAATCCTGATCAAGCCGTTGTACTGCTCTTTGACTCTGTTTCCTGAACTGTAAATTGAAGGTAAGAATCCCTGTCTCATGTGCACTAGCAGGAGAGGATTTCTGGTCTGTTGGGATTCTCAGATTTACAAGGATCAGGACATGGCCATTGAAAGCTGCCATCCCAGGAGGCAAAACTATGGAAGACACAAAGGAAATCCGTACTCACCTCACTCTGCTCCCTCCTCCCTCCCAGACGTGCGTGCACACACACACGCACGCACACACCCTGAGGTCGTCAGGGGACTAGAGGTGTTGTCCTTGAAAATGAAAGTCATTCCGAGGCAAAGGAAATGCACTGGTGTTGAGAAGGTTCAGTAGGGGCCAGGCCCTTCCAACAGGAATGGCTGGCTTACCCTCTAAAGATGCTGCCTTGATACATGGATTTCAGCATCAGCCAGGCTCTGTGGCACCGTGGACTGGTTGTAAGTCACGGACAAGCAAATGCTTAGTCCTGTGCTGTATATATTTACTGTATCATATAAATAATAAACATTAATAACTCACTTCATCCCTGACAATTTCCCCATCCATTTCCTGGCCATTTCTGGAACTTTCATCACATACTAGATGGTGTTGCTGACTTTTATTACTGGTTGTTCATGCAGGGTGAGAAATCATTGTTGCCTCATAAATAGCTAGCATTATTATTTTTTTTTCCCTCTCATTGAAAAGTTATTCTAACTCAACCTAAATTTCCAACAACTAGGAAGTATTTAAATCAATCATCTTCCATCCATTTGATGAAATTACATAACCATCAAGAATCATGATTTTTAAAAGTTATTCAACAATATAAGGGGAAAAACGCTCACGTCACAATATTAGGTGAAAAATGCAATGCGGAAAATCATCTATCCAGCATGATCCGATATTGCCCATTCATTTCTATGTAGATTTATGTGGGCACATTAAAAGAGGTGGCAAGAAAATGCTCGAAATGTTATTTCTCCATGATATGGTGGTGGGTGATTTTTATTTTCTACATTTTACGAATTTTCCACAGTAGACTTTTGGAAGCTGAAAAAAATAGATTATTTCTTTATTTGGAAATTTTACTTTTAAAGGACATTTTCATAAATTTATTTTTCAATTTTATTTCTTTGTTTAATACATTTCAAGACGATCTAATACATGTAACAATAAAAACGCCAGTACTAATGTCTGCCTGACAGCTGTCAAAGGGGATGAGTGAGAGAGAGAGGGGTTTGGTAGCCACTGTGAAACCAGCCATGAGGCTAACTCTGATTTGGGGACTACTTCTTCCAGATCTGTTCTTTGTCTTTTTTTTTTACTCCTCTAAATATGATGAAGCATTCTATTCACAACATTCACAGTCCTACATGTAGACATATGAGGAGTATTTTCTGTTTTCAGATTTATATCCACCTACGAAATTACCCCATGAAAAGCCCCATCACTCACAGAAACTATTGCCGAGGAGGAGAGGACGATTTTATTTAGCTAATTTTTAACAACTCTCCAATTTTTCCCACATCTCCTGAAGCTGGGAGGAAGGATAATCAAGTCAAGCCCCATTGACTAGGAGAATAGTGAACTGTGGAAAATGAGTTCTCAGCACTCCACAGGGCCACAACTCCATTTAAAGAACACATCCATTATTCAGACGATCGGCCTTCTTCCGGGGCTGTTGGCCTGCTCCCAGGGCTGCCTCCATTCCCAGGGGCCTTGCAGCCTCCTGGGCCAGCCTCCTGTGCGTGTTGGTGCTGGCAGCTAGCGTGGAGCAGCTCCAGAGCCCACTGCAGCGCTTGGAAGGACCCAAGCGTTTAACTACTATTTTCATTTTACAGATGGGGAAACTGAGGCTCTGATGGGCAGTTTTGCTTGCCTGGGTCAAGCAGCCAATCAAGGCTAGCTGTACTCCTATGTTCTCACTCCAAGATCATTGCCATTTCTAATGTGTGAAACATCTTCCCTCCACTGGTCCCGCTTTAGAAGATGTGATTCTGCCCAGCTAGCCTATGTTAAGATGGATGTTTAAAAACCAACTGTAAATAAACAAATAAAAACAGCAACAACAAAAAAAGACAGACTGCCAAAACAATTATTAAATAAAATATACAAAAGACTGCAGTTTTGAGCTATCTAAATGTGAGACAAGCATAAAGGCAGACAGAGATGAATTGAAACCCCAGCTTGGCCACTGCCTAGTTGTATGATCTTACACAATATACTTAACCTCTCTGAGCTTCAGATCTCTCATTAATTGTACAGGGATTGCAAAATTAAGTTCATGTGCTTGCTGTAAGGGCTTAGCAAGATAATGCAGGTAAAAACTCTCCTTTCACACTCACGCATAGTAGACCCTCAGTAACTTATAGGTCATTTCTGTCACTTCTTCCTCGCCTCTCCTCTTCGCCTCTCATCTTTTCTTTGCTGGTTCTTCCAGCAGTTCTGAAAAGCGGGGCAGGCTGATTCATATGTTCAATAAACATCTAAGTGCCAAGCATTATCTAGATGCTGGGGTGAGAGGGCCCTTTGGAGACTCATAAGCCCACGTGGTAACCATCAGCAGGAGTGCCAGAGGGGCTGGCACCTTTGGAGGGACTACATCCACTTTGCTTTTTTACTTTATCCATCCAGCTCCTGCAGGCATTTGAGTTTATGGCCCTGATCTAAGGTAACATTAATCAAGAATGTTTCTAAGACTTTGTGGTAGCTGTTAGGTTACTCCTAGTAGGACCCGGTTTCAAGAGGGGCTCTAGTTGCAAAACTCCAACCTATCAAAGCTGGCATTCATCCTTTGTTGGGATGCCTGGGGAAGACTTCAGCCCCAAAGACTAATAAATGAAGTGGTTGTCATTACTATTTCTTCATTAATTCATAAGTCACCCACCTCACAGTAGTAGATGTAATAGATTCTAAGCACATGCAGGGTGCTGGCGAGGTATATCAATGAAGAAAACTTTGTCCCTGGTCGCAAAGAGTTGACAAGTTATAAAGAAATCAAGCTTATAAAGAAATCACTGTAACAAAGCATGAAATCTGTGTCTTGGTATTGGGTACAGATGGGGAACTAAGGGAAATGAGGCTGAAGAAACAGGCAGTGTTCAGATCCCACAAGGTTTTGATGACCCTTCTAGGGAGCAGAGATTTCTTCTGAAGCAAAGAGAAATCATTGAGGAGTTTCAATAAATGACTTCTCCTCCTCCAAATACATTTTCTTTCCATAGTTAATAAATTATTTTTGAAAGTACTAGAAGGGGACCTAGAAATCATCTAGTCCAGGGATTCATCTGACAAGCCGACTCTGATCAGAAGGTGGGAGCTGTCTGTGTTGAGAAGGATTCTGCAGCCAAGTCTAGGCTCAGCAAAGCCACAATTGATTCACATATAAAGAAAGAGAAAGCTGGCGGCCTCCCTAATAGTTGAATCTTCATCATTTTCAAGTGAGGACATTTCTTTGCATAAGTCACACAACTAGTTTTTGCCAGAGCCAGGCCTAGAACTGAGGACTCCTGGGTTGCAGCAGAGAACCTATTCTCTCCCCATGTGCACCTCCTTCACTCAGTCCTCCTTCCTACCTGCAGAGCAGGAAGCCTGGTTCCCATGACAACCAGCCTCCATGCCTGATAGGGTATCAAGACCATCCTGCCAGAGAGTGCTAAAGTAATAGAAGGAGCACTTCTGGCATCTTACCCTGTGTAACACAACACCCCAAACCTGAATGGCTTACAATAGTTTATTATTATCTCTCATGAGTCTGTGAGTTGACTGGACTCCGTGGGGCACTTCTTCTGCTGGTCTGGCTGGGGATCTCTCATGCAGTTGTGATCAAATGGCAGCTAGTGTTGAAGCTATCTGGAGGCTCCCCTGGGTGGGACTGTGAAAATGCCTTCTTCCCTCGCACCTGGCATCTCCACGCTCCTCCACGTGGTTTCTCTCTCCATGAGGAGCCTCACCCTCCATGGCCTCGGCAGGGGTCTCTCTCCAGTGCAGTAGCTGGGTTTCTGACTCAGTAGTTGGCTTGCAAGAACATACAAGTGGAATCTGCTAAGTCTTCATAAAGCCTGGAACCAGCACAGTGGGATTTCTGCCCTGTCTTGTTGGTTATGGCAAGTCACAGGTACAATCCAGATTTTTTGGAAGGGTGGGAGAGGACTGCACAGGGATTTGAACACCAGGAGTGCTTCATGGGGACTGGCTTGGGGAACAAGCTACCACTGGAGTGAAAACAAGAGAAACTCTGCTGGAGTCTCAATTGTTCCACCAGTAAGCATGTGGCCTGGGCGAGGCCCCTTGGGATGCCTATTTCATTTCTGGATGGTGTCCTAGAGGGGACAAAGCTCCTGTCCCGACAGTGAGCGCTTCCTCTCCTCTGACTTTTTTTTCCTACTCTCCCCCTAGACTTCTCAGAACAGTTTCTTCCTCAGCACTATTTTCCTTGCAGTGGAGTTGGAAGGATAGAAACTCCAACTGGCAGTCAGAGAGAGATTGGCACTAGATCCAATGTCTCATTACGTTGAACATCACTGTGCCAATCTAAGGGAAACGGTGTGGGGCTGTCATCAATGGCAAATCTTCTTCCAAGAGTGGCGGGCCCTTCCGTCAATAAGGGAAACTGCTCGCTCCCGGCCCCCTTCCCAGCCCTGGGACTCGTCAGGCCTCTCCCCCGATGAGAACTATCCAAGTTGATAATAGCAAAAACTTGATAATGACTAGTGTTGGGAAGAGATTAAACTACTTGTAATTCCAAATTGTTCAAAACCAACTCTCCTGACCTGCCATTATAGTGAGACTTAGAAAGACCGAAACAAAAGCAGAAAAGCAAAGCAGCAAAAAGAAACAACTTCAGGACATTTAAGACACAAATTTTGCTCTGTTCCTAGTTTGGACTCTGAGCAATTGAGCTGTTTCTAACAAAAGGAGTATTTAAATCTCCATGTCTGTCCTATTTTTGGGACATTCACTGTCGTGTAATTTCTAGAAGTGTGCTGAGACTGATTTCAATAAAGAGAAAGGTGCTTGACTTCTGAGATGCTGCGAATGATCTGTTTTTATGGAATGTTTTTCCAACGTGAACAGGCCAATGAGAGAGATGCACTGCCCTCTTTTGGACAGAGTTAGCAAACTCAGCCAGGACCGGAGAAGAAAGCTCCGTGGCGGTGGCTTCAGTCTTCTTGAGAAGGTTCCCTTGGGACCTTTTAATTGCGATGACCCAGATCTCTCATTTAAATGTGGCCCAAGAAATACAGAGGTAAAAATTATAGACACCCACATAGATAAGATTTGCATTTCTACAATGTATCCAGCTATGTGTTTTCAGTTTAAATCAAGAGAGAAATATGAAAAAATATAATAGTAAGGTGCAGGGTTTGGGGAAGTATATATGTTAACAAGTATTGGAAGTTGAAGAATTGGGACTAGAACTACTCTATTCGTAAGTTTATCAAACATAGAAATGGCTCATCTGACCTCACTAAGATGCTGTATCCCAGCAATGATAATATTACTTCAAAGGAGTTTTAGAGACTCAAACTGCCACTGTATCTTTGAGGAACACAGTCACTTATTAAGCTTAAATGACGCTCTTTCCCCTGCAAACATCCATGATCATTGTTGTTTTCTGCTGGCCAGGTCACCTACTGAACATAAAGATAAGCAAATCCAGGCTTTGGCTCTCCCAAGGGAATGATCATGTCAGCAAGAATTCACAAGGACACTGACTTCGGGGAAGGGAAGAGGCTATTTTTGTTCGTTCACTGGCAGCCAGAGCTGCTCTGAGCAAGAAAGATTCAGTTACGTTCTACTTTTGCTTCCCTTCAAACTAAAGAGCCGTTTCCCCAAACACCTGTTACCATGGGGCTTGCTTTGAAAACCTCTTGAGAAGAGTAGAACTAGATAAAGGGAGGAGTGTGAGGGAAAGGATTACAGAAGAGAGCATGTCTTCTATGCGAATGATCTTGACATTTCATACAACAATTAAGAAATAAGCAAAAAAAAAAAAAGGGCACTCATCACTTGGACCCATTAACTCCACTTCTAAGAACCTATTCACAGAAATAGTTGTAGAAACACCCCAATGTAGCTACAAGAAGGTCCACTGAAGCATTGCTTGTAATAATAGCAAATTAGAAACGATCAAGATGTCCTGAATAGAGAACTGCTGGAATAAAGATGCCACACAATGGAGCACCACGTAGCCATTTGAAACGGCAAGGAGGTTCTCTGGGGGCTGGCGTGGAAAGCACACCTCAATAGGTTCAGTTATTAAGTGACTAACACGTGTTGCATAACGAAAGTGCTGTTTTCCACTTCTGTAGATACAATTGTATTATTATTGTCATTTACTGCTTAAAAAGAAATCTGGAAGAATATATGCCAGTTCATTCACAGTAGAAATCTCTAGGAGTTCGGATAAAGAAAGGCGGCCACTTCTTAAATGGAGTCAGTCCATATTGTTTGGCACTTTTACTATTAGTGTATATTACTTTGGTTGTCAGAAAATAGAGTTGACATTTGTTTAATTGGATAGATACGATTTTCTCTCAGCAGAAGTCCTATAGGAAACTACCCATTCATATGGGGGAAGCCCTTCACATTATCGCTCTAATGATAGACTTAAATTGCTCAAGCAATTACAAAAAAAATCAGATGAAATACATGATGTCAATGCTCAGTGCCTGGCATATAACAGGTGTTCAATAAATATTTACTCAATGATAGAATAAATAAATGAACAAATGAAGAACTGTTTTCCTATGTGGTTTATTTGCCACCTGTTTAAAAAATTATCTGTAAGTAAATATGTTCCCTTTGAATAATATCTCCAACAGATTTCCCTGATTACAGATTTATTTTTTTTTCTCTTATACATCACCAGAAACCAAAATACTGGGGTGGGCAGTGGCGGGGTGGTGGTGAAGGAGATGTAAAAATCAGGTTTTAACATGAGGGAAAAGGGATTTTCACAAACCACCGAAGTGCTCCTTCTGTTGGAAGAAGTGCACCCTGGATTTTTTCCAGCTGAATTCTGCAACAAAACCCAACGAAAATGAACATTAATCTTTTATGAACTAAGCCCCCAAACGAACAGGCTTTGAGCTCAACCCTAATTAGGTTGCATCTCAAAACAGAGAATCCTTAACAAATAAGGACACCTAACAACACGGGCAAGCTCTCTGCTGGGACTTCCTCAGAAACGCAGGGGCTGCCCAGGCCACTCTCAACTGCTCCTGTACATCAGGGGCTCCAGCTTTACCTGGAAAGTCACGTTCACCTTGGACTGAAAGCAAATGGAATTTTCTTTAACTGAGATTCTTGGCCATCTTGCTACCTCCATGGCCATCTGGAAGGGAGGTCTGTGGATAAATGAGAAAGAGATAAGAAGCAGTGCACTTAGAGCGAGTTTCAGCAAGTCAAGCTTTCTTCTGCTTTGTGCCCCATGGAGCAGCCAACACACTATGTTCAGAAACAAGAAAATCCGCATTTGCATTATGTGCCTGATGTGGGAAGGTGTGTAGTGCTGCAGTGTCTGAGAGACCTGGGTTTGAATGCCACTCAGCCAGTGTGTGACCTGGGACAATTTGCCTACCCTCCCTGAGCCACAATTTCCTCATCTCTAACATGGGGATAAAGGTGTGCTTGGTTGGGAGGATGAAATTAACTAAGTAGCTCTCAGATTGTGCGTTGTTGACCAAGACCGTATTTCTCCAACCACAGCCTCCCCAACCCTGTTTATCACACAACTTCCATATCTCTCATTCAATCCCAACAACAACTTTGTAAGATAAGTGTGATAACCCCCATTTTACAACTTAGGAACTCAGAACTCAGAAAGCAGAGGTCATTTATCCAAGGTGACAGAACAAAGCTGGGATTTCACCTCAAAACCATCCAACCCAAATCCCATACTAACCGGAGGATTGTGGGTCAACAGGGCTGATCTCAAAGACAGGGAGGACCGCTAGTATTCGACGTCTCACAGGCATGGAATTCTAGATTCCAGGACCCAGAAGCATGTTCTAGAGCAGGCGTCCCCAAACTTTTTACACAGGGGGCCAGTTCACTGTCCCTCAGATCGTTGGAGGGCCGCCACATACTGTGCTCCTCTCACTGACCACCAATGAAAGAGGTGCCCCTTCCTGAAGTGCGGCGGGGGGCTGGATAAATGGCCTCAGGGGGCTGCATGCGGCCCTCGGGCCGTAGTTTGGGGACGCCTGTTCTAGAGTTACCAGAGGCCCTGTGTAGAGAGGACTCAGGATGGGCTCTGATGGTGCTGTTTTGATGAAAGGTGTTGTGGGGGCGGGCTCCCTGCCCAGAGCAGCTGGGCTGCTGTATCCAGCCTTAGGAAAGGCACCCGTGTGAGCGTTCCGTGTATCTGGAGGGTATTTACTGCTCCAGAAAGGCTCTGGGTAACTCATGGCCCTGATATAAACTCACATTGTCTCATCTTGTCTGCACTGGTTCTGTCTTCATTCAGAGCATTTCCCCATTTTCTTTACCATGGTCACACATTGGGATGGTTCTTGACCCCCGTGAAACAATTGCGCTGACATCCTCCCCACCTTCCTCATGAGCAGCCTCCCACCCACCCCTGCCTTTAGACCACTGCAGTGGACGCTGCCATCTCCCCGATTCTCTGATACCATTTATCTGGCTTATACTAAATCCCTTTCCCCCTTGCTTGCTGTCCCACACTAGCCCAGCATCTCCCTGCTGCCCAAAAATGCCTTATCCTATTACTGTAATTAACTGGTACCATGCTAGAAAGCTGCGCCAGAATCAGAACTCTCAGGTGAAGAAGATTTGCCAAGGGTTACAGTGCATGAGAATTGGAGTGGATAGAACTTGGCACTTGAAACCTCTTCCCTCCATATAGAACCTTATTCTAGAAACTCATTAACTCTGAGCAGTGTAGCCACATTTCCAGAAGAAGCTGGGGTCCAGGAATGCATTTGGATTTTGCAATCCTGCTGTTTTCAATTGCCGGTCACAGAGTGTTTCCTCCTCCTCTTCCCATTGTCAGAATGTGCTTCATTATAGAATTCTATGACTGCTAGTTGTAGTGAATTGCAATATTTATTAGCCAACATTTGCTGTGCACCTACTATATGCCCACTCCTGTGCTGAATACGTTACACATGACGTCTCATCTGACCCTCACAAACTCTGAGAGGGTGCATTAGTTTGTTCTCATGCTGCCAACAAAGACATACTTGAGACTGGGTAATTATGAAGGAAAGAAGTTTAACTGACTTGCAGTTCCACGTAGCTGGGGAGGCCTCACAATCACGGCAGGAAGTAAAGGAGGAGCAAAGTCATGTCTTACATGGCAACAGGCAAAGAGAGTGTGTGCAGGGGAACGCCCCTTTATAAATGATCAGATCTCATGAGACTTATTCACTGTCATGAGAACAGCATGGGAAAGACCCGCCGCATGATTCAATTACCTCCCACCTGGTCCCTCCCATTACACGTGTGAATTGTGGGAACTATAATTTAAAATAAGATTTGGGTGGGGAGAGACCAAACCATATCAGAGGGGCAGTATGGTTATCCTTGTCTCATGGATGCGGACACCAAGTTCAAAGCATTAAGCATCCTGAGTGTTTCTAATACAAATTCATGTTTGAAAACCTCTGGCTTGAGCACCGTGGGAAACTAGAAGGGGAGAAATGATGTCCAGCCTGGGGAATCAAAGTGAGAAGTGAGGACTGAACCGAGTCTTGGAGGATGGGCTGGAGGAAGACAAGAAGAAATGAGGAAGAAAAGCTTCCAGGTAGAGGGAACAGCGTGAGAGAAGACACAGAGATGGAAAAAGACACAGAACTGTGAAGACTACAGTGCCTGACATAGAGGGAGCCCGTAAAATGCCGGTGGAGCTGAGTGCTGCTGAACGGCTAGCTTGGCTGTAGCAGATGTATCTCAAATGATCACATGCAATCCAGAAGCAGGTGCTTGCATAGGAAGGGAGGGGCAAGATGCCCTGCTATCTGGGCTTGCTGGCCACTCATTTAAGTCTCTGAGCAAAGCAGCTTTCATGGTTCCCATTTTACAGACAATGAAACAGAGTCTCAGTGAGACAACTTGCTTACTTGGGTGGAAAGCCTAGAAAGTGGTAAAATCTGTATTCAGATCCAGCTCTGTCTGTTTCCACCAGGCCCTGGTCCTCCCTCCAGGCTATGAGGAGGAAGGAAACCCTGCCCTCCATTTTTGGGCTCCACGAGCTTCTTTCTGGACCAACAATGAGTCTGGCACAGACTAGCCTTGATGGTTCACACTCATTTCCTTTAAGAAGCTACCATTTTTCACTTTCTTGGCATTTTTCTGCACGAGATGCAGCAATGCCAAGCTTCCGGGTGCCCCTCGGGAGGGAGAAGGCTATGAAATGCCTTTGGGCAGGCGAGGAAGCACCCAGGTATGGGAGGCAGCTGAAATCAGCCGAGAAGGCTGTGTTGCTCCAAGCAAAGCCCCAGATGGGGCCTCCAATGAGATCACCCCCATTCTCCCTGGCTGCCAATTCAACATCTGTGCCTGACATATTGGCCTGCAAAATATTTCAGACCCACACCGGCAAATCCAGATGCGTTTGTGTCATGAACTCTCTATATTCTGCTAGAAATTACTGAAGTCTGAAAAAGGAAATTAAGCAAGCACTTAGGCACACATGAACCAGTGACCTGAAGTTCTCTGTGCATGTCTAGGGTTGGAGTACTCACACTTGGGGACTCTAAATATCAGTTTCCACTCATCTCCTGGCCCTACTTGCCCTCATCGGAGGTCATATGTAAAGGGGCCGAGGTTTGCTTTCAATTTCGTGCCTCGTGGAAGGTTTATGAACGTGGAAGTTGCCTTTGCACAGTGGCCAGGCATTGTTTTGTTTTTACGTATTAGTGGTTACGTTGGAACTTTGATCTGGTTTTCAAGCACTGCATTTCCAACAACAGAGTAAACCCAGGAGCAGTGCAGTGCAGGCCTGGCTTCACATAACGGTCACCCGGGGAGCTTTGCAGACACCAGTTACTCAGTTCCCCTTAGAATATCTGGACGTAGGAACCCGGCACCACTGTTTATTTTTTCAAAATTCCCCAGTTGATTCTAATCCATGGTTAGTGTTGAGAACCTCTGCTATGGAATTTACCCTTCTAGACTGTTATAAAGCAGTCAAAACAAACAAACAAACAAATAAAAAACAAGGTGGGAGTGAGGAGGGAGCAGGTGCAGGGGTTAAGACAGGAACGGTGCATATTAAACTAGAGACGCTGGTGAGGGGTGCAGCCACTTTACCTTGAAAAGTTCCAAGTCAACTCTCAACTCTCACGAACTGATGAGCAACACTGGACAGGGCATTCAACCTCACAGAGCCTGTTTCATCATCTGTAAAAGGGAGTAATGATACTTGATTGGGCTGGAAAAAAGCTGAAATAAGAATATGTTGGTAAAATGCCTTGCAAAGTGCATGGCACAGAGTGGCCATTCAGTAAATGGTACTTATTATGATTAGCTTTCAACACACACACACACACACACACACACACACACACGGGGAGAGACAGAGGAAGAGAGAGAGAAGACTGGAATGACGTATATCAAAATATTAACACTAGTAAGGGGGATTTTTTCTCTTCTTTCTTCATTTACTATGTGTTTGACAATGACTTTTTTCCTTCTAATAAAGGTAATATAAATTATTCTTTATGAAAATTATAATAAACTATGAAATGCAAAATCAGAGTGTAAAATAGGATTTATAATATAAATGTAATTTTTAACAGGAAAAAAAGGTCAGCAAAGTAGCTGGAAGGAAGCCTCACACAGTGTTGAGGCTGGGGTCTGCACGCTGCCCTTCCTGCGCTTTCTTCCTTTTGTGTTCTCCAATTCATTCTGTAATGAGAAGCTACTTGTGTTGGGTTTTGCCTCCCCCAACCCTCTGAAGGTCCATCCAGGCTGGATAGTCCCTGAGGACTATCGTCCCTGAGGCTCGCGATACAAAATCTTCTCCTGATGCAAAGCCTTCCACAGTTTGCCAAACCTGGATTAGGGCATCCTTCACAGACCAGGCCAGAGCACCTGGAAGCAGGCACCGACATGAAGCCACTCTATGCTGTCCTGGCATCTCCAGCAGGGTCCCCGGGTGTTGTCTCACTCTGTGGTTCCCTCCAAGGCCCTTACAGTAGCTTCAAAGGCAACACTTTGCTCACTGTTAGCGTGGGCGATGACCGCAGTCCTCAGACACAAAGACGCACAACCAGTAGGCCAGGGGTCCTTTAGCAGCAGTGGGAAGGCTGCCACCACCATGGTGGGCCTGTCCTCAGCCAAGCGGCTCCCCAAGCACACACAGGTGCATGGACTCCCCGGGTGGCTGCAGGTGGGGTCTTCAGTGACACAGATTTTAAAACAGTGGAGAAGCTCAGAGGTGCTTCTTCAACACTCATGACTCATTCTCTTCATCACCACACTTTCTTGTATGTGCCTGGCACTTCTGTAGAAGAAGATATGTGCCACAGCTCCTAGCATGTTCCAAGCATCATGTGGGAAGGCAGATAAATCAGACACAATCCTTGCTCCTAAAGAGCTCACAGAGGGAGGGACATGCCAACCTGCAACAACAATACAGAGGGAGAAGTGCCTCGATGGAGAAGCTGGGTGCTGAGCACGAGAGGGACGCGTCGTGGGCCTGGGCTGGGGGAGATGGTCAGGGAAGACTCTGATGCCCAAGCCAGTTCTTGTAGGATAAGTAGAAAGTACCAGAAGGTGAGGAGAAGGTTTCAGCAGAAGGAACCCCAAGGGTGACTGCTCAGAGTCACAAGACATCTTCTGGGAATCTGCAGGGAGGCCAGCAGGGTGGAAGGGAAGAGAAGGGAAAGGGTGGGATGTGCAGGGTTGGGAATATTCCCAGAACTTTTCCCTAGAAGTCCCCAGATCTAGTCACTTCTATACTTCCTTGGTGGCTTTTGCCACATCTGTGTTCCACTTGTATTATTATTTTAAAAATATTTTTAAATGAGTCATTTTTCAGTTAAATGCTGCATTTAAATGTACCTTCAAAGGAAATTAGGCACTGTTACCATAAATAGAAAATCAATAACCCTTTCTTGCTATAAATGGAAGCTAATTATAAAGACAAGTAGAGTTCCAAACTACTCAGTTCTACCCAGATTAGGGTGGGCTGAGTCTGAATCCTGCATTCTTTGTTCATAAGGGAGGTTAGCAAGGGTTAGAGGATGTTAAAGAAAAATGGAGCTTTTCTTTGGGACAATTGGAAGGTTTAAAGGAGAATTAGGGAGGGAATAAGTTTCTCACTGTATGTTTCAACGCTCCTTAAGGCTCAAGCACCGGCTGGCACCTAGAACATTCTCTCCGGCCACTAGACGTGTGTGTCCCGTGTTCTGGAAAACAGTCCCAGAGAAGGGGCCTCCACGGGAGGATGGTCACATTTCCAAAGATAGGAAAGCCCGAGAAGGAGCAAGGAGAAGCCCAAATCCGTCCCCACAAACACACCCTGAACTTTCCATGCACTGTAAGCCATGTCTTCAGGTGCTACTTTGTGAAAGCCGTGAGTGCAAGAACCCAGAAGCCCTCTCCGCCTCTTCCACGGAGCCATGGGAGGGGCTGGGATCCCGCGAGCTCTCTGTAAACAGTTCCTGCTGGCAGCGCTCGCCACTCCCTAATTGACTGTGCTGAAAATTATTCCTGATGCCCCCAAAGTGAGCTTTTATCTTATCACAGCTTGGTAAATATTATGATAAGTTGTGGTTTTTATTACCAAAGAAGTATACATGTTAACTTTTTCATTTATGAGAGGGGTGGCCCGAAAACTCTCTGTTGAAAGCAATTACATCCTTGTTATTTGGAGATTTGGCCAGATGTCAAGGGAGTTTATAGCCAAACCAGTACTTTGGTGGCGTTTTGTCCCCCAAAGTAATCCAAAAATTAATGTACCAGAAGGAAATAATATGTTTGTATAGCACACTGTGGGAGCTGAGCCTTGCTCTTAGAGGGAATATCATGGAAATTCTTTTACCAATAAGGAGAAAAGGTGCCTTTTGGGAGTGTGTTTTGACTTGGTTAATATGTCTTTCTTCGGTCCATAATACTTCTAAAACAGTAGAAAGCTGAGAAAAAAATGAAAAAATACTATACTATGTGTGTCTGTGTGTGTGTACAGATAGATAGATATCCATCCCCCAAATTAATTAACTGGCTGGCATCACAAGAATAAACTGCTCCAGTAAAACTCAGTTTGAGAAAAACAAAGTAGGAATTTCTCTTCCCCAATTCCCCTACAACAGCAGCCTTGTGGTATGTAGCCGTGTGAAACCTCTGAAGACAGGAAAGTCTTTGGCTTCATCAAGTCCACTTTGATGTCGCTGCTGGACTAATCCCAGCAGAGAAAATCTGGGTATTTCTGGAAATAACCCATGTGACAACCATCTCCAGAACCTATGAAACCTATAGGAACTTTAGTACATTGGAGAGGTTCTTCTTTAGAGATGGCTTCTTGAACAATAAGGTCCAAAAGCTGATGAGATTTTAGCTAAACTCAAGTAGCTTGGTTTGCTTTTCTCACATAGGTAACTTGTGAGAAGATGTGGCAACTTGTCCACAACCTGTCAGACACATTTGCTGTGTTGTGATCAAGGACCTCTTTGCATTTTTAAGTTTGATAACGTAGTTAAAAACAAGAACAGTGAATAAGTCCATAAAGTTGTGCACACAAGATGTTTGTTTCTTTGTTTTTAATTAATAAAGATGGATTATAAACAACCAAAATCTAAGAGACGGATTAAATATTCTATTGTTGTTAAGAAGGCAGGTCGTTAGGCATTAAAATGGAAAGCTATTCACCAAGTGGACAGATAGTACTTCACAGTATAGTCTGGCTCTCTCTTCTTCCCTTCTAACCATAATACATAATATTCTTCTAACCTAATATATATATTCTGACCTTATATGTATATATATATATATATATATATATATATAATTCTAACCATATAATATATATAAAATAGCCTTCTGATCAAATATATATATATAATATATTCCACAAACATTAAAACATGTATAGTTTTGTATATTCCCATATGCATAAAAGTTCTGGAAGAGTCATATGATATGAGCCAATCTTAGGTGGAATTTGGATCATGGAGGGATTTTTCACTTTCTTCATATCGCTTGATTTTTTTTTTAACAAAGTGCTACACATTTTCAAAAATATTTTAGTTGATTTTTTAAAAAAGAACAAAATGATGGGCACTTGGTGAGGGATGAAAAGAAAGAGAACAAATGGAAAAGAACATCCTTATGTGCTATCTTCCGTTCCATCAGCCGAGGACCCATTAAGGAGATGGAAAGAAATGAAACCCAGAAAGATCATATCAGACCAAAGACTCTTCTGCTCTAGACGTAGCTGTCACTTTCAGATCAAATGCTGCTTTGCTTAACACAAAACTTTGGTCCTTGGTTACTCGGCCAACTGATGAATCTACAGAGAAACTCAGACTTAGAAATTATCCTAATGTGTAGTCAATACCGGTGGCAGCAGAGAGACCACCAACTCAGTCTCTGGCTTGATGGAGTCTGCCATCAAGTTAATTGATCCAGCAAGCCCAAGCTCACCTAAAATCCCCCTTCTTGGAGCATCTATTCGCCTCTGGAATGCCCTGGACATTTCATTTTCATAACAGCTGTCATTTATTAAGCACCAACTATGTCCCAAAGACTGTGCTAAGATTTATGCGTTCCCTTTTATCCTCACAAAACGTTTGGAGATGCAGATTATTATTTCCATTTTACAGATGAAGAAACTGAGACCCAGCATGCTTAGGTAACTTGGCTAAAGTTATAGACTCACAAGTGACAAAGCCTAGACCTTGATCTCTGCCTGCCTGCCTTTATTTTCTAATTTTCAGGCTTTCAGCCTCTAATTGCAAGGCTTCAAGTCCTATCTACCTAGTAACTGTGGAAAGCTAATATCTCTGAAAATCTCCAATGTAACCAAAGACTTACTTATTCACCTGCAGTATCAGTAAATTTTTCCCCTTGGTTTGTACAAATTGCTGTAGCAATCAAGATGCATGCATCCCATTGTTCTTTGACATTTAGATATTACAAGCCTTGGATAGTTTTTTAACTAGGGCAGCAAAATCTTTTCACAAATGAGTTCACTTCAGGGAGAAAAATCTGTTGGCAAGGAAGAAACTATAACTTGTCGAAGGCATGCATACTATTTTTTTTGCTAAATTCATGTTTTCCCTTGTCAAACAATAGACGAGCATAAAAACTTGTAATGTTCATTTTTTTTTGTGATTCACTCGCAATATCATTATGATATAATATTCTCTTGGCAATAAGGAATAATTTACAGATCCTGGGGATGAGGCTTTTAATGACAGTGCTTATAGGATGTTGACTCATGCACATCTTTTTCTGAGTTAAATTCTTACATCCTTTTAATAAAATCAAATCATAGTACCATGCAGTAAGTGCTTTGGTGCTCTCTCAAACATCCACTGCTCCCTTCTCCACTGTGCTGCAGTCAGTGCTTCAGGAGTTGACTCTAGCTCCAGGGATGGACTCTGTGCAGTCCGAGCCAACCACCAGGGGAACCCTTCCCCTCCTGGCTTAGAAATTAGGAACTCAGGTATAACCCAATCAGAACATGGCATTCCCCTAGCCACCTGAATTGGTTCTGGAATAAACAAGTGATTTCATTTGAACTAATAAGTCCATGGGGGCTTCTTGGAAAAGTTTCCTTGCTCTTACGGGAGACCCACAGAAAAAGCCAATCTCTTGGTCTCTGGACATTGTCCTGCCTAGGATGCAAGGCTGGGAGTAACTGTAGCCACTTCAATAACACCCAGAGAATGACTCTAGGATGCAGAAGAGGATGGAGGCAAGAGAATATTAGAAAAGAGGAGCTGAAACTGCTAGATGAAACCAACCTGGAGCCAGCTCTGCCTTTGGGTGTTGTAACCCGTGCCAACACAGTCCCTTATTATGTCAGCCATTTTGCATCTCTGTCACTGTAGCTGAAGCATCCTAACCAATACTGGCCACAACCATTTCCTCGACATAATTCCCACTTTACTGTGATACTGTCAAAAAAGTCTTCAATAAGTACCACCTATTCAGAAATAAGACCATCAGCAACCATTCAATTCCATGAACTAGAAAACCAAGACCTAAATCAAAAAAGGCAGATGACTTAAACCTACCCGGAAATGTGACCTTATTTGGGTTTCAGCTTTCTTGCTTTCTCCATGAGGCTAAGTCACAGCCACCAAATATATCCAAAGAGGGTTTCTAAAGCATTGGTAGCCCACACAGAAGAGTACAGGCATCGATTTCTTGTTCAGCCTAAACTGAGGCCAAAATCATGCGACTTCCTACGCTGGGTCTATTGATGGAGAATTCTAATCCCAGAGCCTTATTTCAGGCGGCAAGCATAAGGCACTTTTGTTCTTGAAGATCTTGATAAAGCATTCAATATTAAAGGCATCTTCCTTTGTTTAGTAATTTATGTGTACTCAGGCCAAATCCATGTCCCAGGTCTTCTACAGCTCAATGTAGCCATGAACTAAATTTTTACCAGTGGGATATGAGGAGAAATGATAATGAGTAATTTTCAAATCATGTCTTTAAAAGGAAGCACTAGAACCTTAATGATTACTCATTCTGGATGACACATATATGTAGATAAATTTTTTCTATTTTGTATATGTTTGAAATTTTTCAAAAACTTTTTTCAAAGAAAGTTGTTTATCTTCTATTTCTTTCCCCTTTCTGCTGGCTGGAATGGGGATGTGAAGCTGAGATAGCTTTGACCATATGGTGTAGGGAGGGACAACGGACGATGGTGAAACAATCAGAAAGAAGAAACTTGATCCTGGGAACACATTGAAGGCAAAGCTACCTCTCTGGAGCATTGATTGGCCTGGAATTCTGCAGCAGAGATACAAAAATTTCTATTGTTTAAAGACATGGTTAAATCTTTATTAAAGCTAAAATACAAATATCAGAATTAATCATCAAATTTCTCCATGGCTCACAAATCTAGGAGTACCAAAAGAATTTCACTGTGAATAATGCCCAAATGACGTTTGCTTCCACTTGCTGCTGTAGGACTGGCTAACAATATCTTCAAGATTTCCCAGAAGCATCACAAGTGTGTACAAACAAGATAGGTCAGCTCGCCTGTCAGTGACCACATGCTGTCTCTCTATCTGCTACTTCTTCCTGAGCCTCCTGCTCCCAACTCCTTCCACCGGGCACTGCTCCCTCCCCACAGGCATTCCAGCTCAGTTGAGGCAGAGACCAGAGTTACAGAGTTCTGTTTAAGACAGGAGAAAAAGCTCCTATGCCGCTTTCATGTTAAATTCTTCTAGGGGTCTCCAAAGCAGGGCTGCTTGAGCCCTAATTCATGCCAGAATGTTTCTCTGGCATGAATTAGAGTTCAAGAGTTGCTTCTATCCCTGATCTTCTCCTGGGTTCTAAGGCATGTATTTGATGGGGTACAGACAACAAAACCTCTGCAAGGCAAAGGCTGGCAAAGGCAAATGTTTTGTCCCCTGGGCGTCATAGTTGGGCAATAGCTCCATGCTTTATTTTGCATCTTTTTCTGATGACCTAGTCTTTGCCTCTGGGTCCAACTTGTCTATCTCATTCCTTCTTCCCTGCAATGCATTTTCTCCCAGGAAGCCACTCATTTCTTTTGCAAAGAAGTCTTTGGGAGATTCCAGCCTACCAACTGGACAGGAATTCCAAAAACCACTGTTACAGAAGCAATGAGAAACACTAAAAATAGGGTATCTTCATAGTAGAAGGAAGAATGAGGAGACATCAAGGAGGATTTGTGGGTTTGAAAAGGATATTCCCTTGAATATCAGTCCTAGGTAATATTCAAGAAAGAAAGGGGCCAGATATGGTGGCTCACACCTGTAATCCCAGCACTTTGGGAGGCCAAGGTGGGAAGATTGCTTGAGCACAGGAGGCTGGAACCAGCCTGGGCAACATAGTGAGACTCTGTCTCTACAAAATAAAAAATAAAAAAAATAGCTGGGCATGGTAATATGTGCCTGTAGTCTCAGCTAACAGGAGGCTCAGGTAGGAGGATCACTTGAGTCTGGGAGGGTGAGGCTGCAGTGAGCTGTGATCATGCCACTGCACTGTAGCCTGGGTGATAGAGCAAGACCCTGTCTCAAAAACAAACAAACCAAACAAAAACAAAAAACAAGAAAAAAAATTCTATGGTCAAATTAGTTTGGAAAACACAAATAACTACAGTTGTTCTCCTCTCATGCCTCCCGGCCCTTCGTAGTGCAAATTAACCCGATACAATCTCTGAGAAGCCCTGCAATAGTCTGTTTATTTTTATTTGAGCCATTATTTCTTAGGCACATTTGAGCACAGTCTCCTCTTAGGCCCCTGCAGTACCTATTAACATTTTGGGAAGCCCCCTTGAGAAAAATGGCAGTTGTGAATTGAAGCAATCGCCTTTTCAACTCTGCATTGTGACTTTGGGGATGAGAAAAGAGTGTGTGTATGCATGTGTTAAGCTGTCACTTGGGGTGTCAGTGGCTGGTTTCAGTAGCAGCATTAATGTGGCAGCTCTGAGTGGCATAATCCTCCAAGTGGAGGTGAATGGGAACGGGTCTCCAGGGCTGGGAAACACACTGAAATATTTCCCCCACCGCATGCCAGGGTTTCAGTACCAAGAAAGTTGCCAGGGTAAGCTTTGGCACAAACAGCCCATCAGACAGAATTTCTCCTTTTTGGAACTGAGGAATTCACACCCACTCTGAGGCTGGCATGGGCACATGCCTCTCCCAGCTGGTCCCTTTGGAGGAATCACAGCTTCTAGAATGTTTGAGCTGCTTGAGAGATACAAGAATCTCAGTGAGGCAGTGAAACTGTTCTTGAAACAACACAAATACAGGTCAAAGGCATTTTAAGAGAGAAAATGAAGCACCTGAACCTCCAAGCTTTCATTAAAGAGGCTGTGGAAACCAGAAACTGCAGGAGGATCCCACAGGAAGAATTTCCCTAATCTACGTGCCTATATTTGACCACTAAATGTGAACACTGTTAAACAATAGAGGCACTAGGGTTTTCTGGTCAGAAAGAATGATGCAAAGAGCAAGGCAAAGGCTGGCAAAGGCAAATGTTTTGTCCCCTGGGCGTCATAGATCTCCCGAGACATGTGATTCTAAAGAAAGCTTAATTAAATTTAATGAACAAACCTCTCTCTGTGCTAGGAGGCATTTTAATGTGGTATTTCGGTTCTGGGTGGACAAAAATCAGTCTTCCTTGCCTCGCTGCTCTCTCCTTTAAATGAAGCAAACTTCCTGATTAGCCTCATAACTCTCATGACTGCCCCAGGTCCTCCTGTCTGATGATCCTCTATACAGGACACCTGACAGGGGGCTTCTCACTGAATCTGCAGGGCGCTTGCCCACATAAGTCAGAAGAGAGTGTCCCACGTGAAGGAGAGTGGCATCTTGACCCCCAAGGTACCTCCAGTGTCCAGCACAAAGTCTTGTGTAAATAATTTTTTTTTCTTTCTTTTTTTGGAGACAGAGTCGCACTTTGTTGCCCAGGTTGGAGTGCAATGGTGTGATCTCCACTCACTGCAACCTCTGCTTCCAGGTTCAAGCAATTCTCGTGCCTCAGCCTCCCAAGTAGCTGGGATTACAGGCACGCACCACCATGCCTGGCTAAATTTTTTTGTATTTTAGTAGAGACAGGGTTTCACCATGTTGCCCAGGGGGGCCTCAAATCCCTGAGCTCAGGCAATCCACCCGCCTTGGCCTCCCAAAGTGTTACGATTACAGGCGTAAGCCACTGCACCCAGCTGCAAAGAATATTTGATGAATAAATGAAAGGAAGAAATAAGTCAAGAAGGAGAGGGGAGAAAGGGGAAAGAAAGAATGAAAGAAAATACATTGAACTAAGAAGAGCTGTCGTGAGAGGAAGTGTTCCAGGCATAGCTCAGTGAGAGGGCAGGAAGGTGAGGCTGTGTTTATTTCTCAGGCAGTACTAACAGAACCATAATACTAATACTTTGATCAAGTGTGTAATACTTTTTCGCATCCCCTGTTACCCTCCTCTCCATCTCCCCTGCCATCCCTGTGATTCAGAGAAACTGACTCCACTCCCAGGTGGGTCTGATTGGCTGAGGCTAACTCCACCTTCTTGCCAGTCATTGGTTCAGGTATGGTTGTATGATCCATTTGGGTCAATAGAAAGCAAAGTTGGGTTCCTAGAGGTTACCAGGAGTGATCTTGCTCTAAGAGAGACCCCAGAAGTGACTCTTTCTTTTTTTGAGGCCCAGAAAGACTGCTACCATGCTGCTACCAGACTGAGCCTGAGGTTGACACATGGAGGAGAGTGGATTCAAGAGAATCACAGGAGGTAGATGCCACTGGATGAAATCCTCCTCCAAGTCCATCTGACTCCTTGACTTCTAGTTATGGTTCAAAGTTTCTGGATTGGTATTTACAGTAAGAGATTCTTAAAAAGAAAGATCTTCAAAGAGCTACACCTAGCTCTGCTTCTGACCGTGTGACCTTGAGCAAGACACTTGCATCTCAGAACTTCAATCTGGTCACAGCTAAAATGAAGGTTGCAAAAGATTTCTATCTCAAATAGTTCTCACAGAATTTTGGGGAAGATAAAATGTAAAGTAATACAAGGGGTTGCAAATCTCAATAAAGATATTATCTTTTTTTGATCTGATTTTCATTTTTTTCTATCTCCCTAGTCTGCCCACTGGACAATGCTAATATTTGATAACTTAAGTCTACATTTAACTTCATCATATAGTACTCCAATTCAACCTGTATAGCTATTATTTACACCTGTCTGCTTCCAAAATAGATTTGGGGTAGCTTATAATAAAAGCCTCAATAGAATAGAAAAATTAAAAAAAGAATGCAAGGAAAAGAATCAAGTAAGGAAGATGAGGAATCATTGTCTCAGAAAATCCAAATGAAAAGCTCCTCTAACTGAGCTCAAAAACTTAGTTCTGAGCTTCCTGTCAACCAAAGCAAAAAGGGGAACTTATTTTAAAAGCTAATATCATGCTAAGCATTGTGTCAGGCTCTGTGTAAGTTACAAAAATAAATAAGACATGGCTCCTGCTCTCGAAGAGTTTGAAAAACAGTAAGAAGAAAAATCCGCCAGTGGAAAGAGTAATACAGGCATATTAGATGCACTACAAGTATTGTTAATTACCATCTAGAGAAAATCCATGGGGGTAATGAGAGGAGAGAGATTAATTCTAGCTTTGCAAAGGTTTGTGGGAAGAAATAGTATTTGAAGTGGGCCTTAGGTGGGGTAGGAATCTAATTGGAATTGTGGAGAGGCATTCTGGCATGAGCGAGCATGTGTGCACACACACATTCATTTGTGCCTATTAGGGAGAACAGGAGGTAAGATTGGTGAAAAGGTTTGAGGTGACTTATGACAACCCCTGAATGTCATGCTCAGGAATTTGAACTTTATTTTGTAAGAAATGAGAAGTTACTGAGAGCGTTTCAGTAGGAAAGTGACATGATCATAGTTGTTCACCAAATAATACATTTTTGGTGATGTTCCCCCCCAGAGATCAAAATTGAAAGTGCAGTTCTGCTGTGAGCTAATATATTTCCATCAGAAACTTATCCTTCTCCTGTGCCATTCTGTGTTCACTTGACAATTTTTCATTACATTGATTCTAAGTCAGTTATTCCCAGAGAAAAGACAGAAATTCATCATCTTTCCCTTTATGATTTCCTCCTCTGTCATCAAACACATCAGCAGGGATGAGTTTTATCATAATTCAATTCCCGCCTTCCACCCACCTTAATTACATGCATTTCTACTTGATAATAATTCACTGGAGTATTCAAGAAGATCAGGAAGTTAAACTTCTCTTGGCTTGGCAACTCTCTTGGGAGAGTTCGTACAGCAATGCACAGGACAGGAAACTCATGAGCAAGAGATAGGTTTTGTGGCCTAGAAGCCTCGGCATTTCTCCACTTGGGGGAACCATGGAATTCAGCATTGGAGAAGGCTTTAGGAATCAGTGCTTGGGATATAGTAACCGGAAGAAGCACTGATGATGGTTTTTTGCCCGCAACCAGAGCCAAGAAATTTGCTTTCCCTTGTCCAAGATAATAGCCTTGATATCAGTCATTGCCAATAAAGAACAAATGAGTTGAAATTTGTTGGTAACACAGGATCAGAATCCTAGTGACCTGGTAAAATTCAAGTTTGCTCATTTTTTTTCCATGAATGCTTAATGGAATGCATTACGTGAACAGCCATCTGATGTAGAGTTGGATAAATGTCTCTAAAGGCCTTCCCTGATTTCTCCCAGCTGAGTTGGATGCCCACCCCACTTCTTCTGTGCTCTCATAGGACGTTTTGTGCATCTCACTATTGTTATGTGACCCACACACTGTTATCTAACATTTGGGTACTTTGATGTACACCACAAATATTGCATATAGTATTTCATTGTCTCCCTAATGTAACCCTGTGAGATAGATATTGTCATTATCCCTTTCTTAATGATGAGGAAAATGAAGCAAGGCATGGTTAAGTGACTTTTCCAAAGTCATACAGCCAACAAGTGCTGGAAGTAGAATGTGATATCACGTGGTCTGACGTCAAGCCTTGCTCTGAAGTTCTTCGCTACAATGTTATCATTATTTGTTTCTGTGTCTGTGACTCTCCCCTTTCTCCTGGCTCTGCTCCCAACTCGGGGGCAGGAGAGGAAATTCCCTCCTGTGCATTGGTTTTCGCCCCTTCTCGTATCCCCATTGCCCGGCATAGCACATATCAAATGGCAGGTGCTCAACCAATGAAAGGAAGCTACGTGGATGAAAACATGAGAAAGTCAAGTGGTAAGTCTTCCTCCATGGACTCACTGGTTTGTATGGATTCTGTATTTTAATTCTGGTTGAAGACTTGTCACATCTTTAGGGAGGAAGTAGAGGGGTCCCTAGACTGCATCCCTCCTAACTGGGAAATTCCCCCACAGACATCTTTCCTGTAGGTCAGGTGATCCAGATGTGAGACATTTTCTAGACTATAATGCAAAGAAAAGTTGAAAAAGAAACAGTTTTCAAAAATACTTTTCTCTAAGCTTCCCCCCAATACATGTTATCCCCAGCCAGATTTGACACATGTGGTTTTATTTGCTAAATTGTCCAAGTCTTTGCACGAGTGAGGAT
The DNA here is from genome assembly GCF_048565385.1 of Saimiri boliviensis. Lineage (NCBI taxonomy): Eukaryota > Metazoa > Chordata > Mammalia > Primates > Cebidae > Saimiri > Saimiri boliviensis. Next base: position 100,369,445 of record NC_133454.1, read on the forward strand.
GCCTCCTTGTCTCCAGCCACACTGTTCTATGCTGGCCTCCCCATGGCACAGCAGGGTCCCAGTCCTGGGATCTGGCCTTTGGCAGGACCCTCACTCCCATGGGTAAATCCAAAAAAATTCTGGCCAGAATTTCCTTCCTATTTTGTCTGGAGTTTCTTTCCAAGTGGTACCCTAAACTGGGGGCCAGGGACCAGATGTAATCCCGAGGCATGTATCAGGCTGAGGCTCCAAGGAAACATCTGACCTCAGAGGACAAATGGCTGCTTACATGTGAGATACAGGAAATACAACAGCTGAAGAATGACCTGTTTTCCAAAGAAGTCCATGGTGAATGACACTGAGAGTCTCAGAAGTTCAGTCAAAACCAAGGGAGCTGGACAGTGTTTTGATCCCCACCGCGTGTCCCCAAGATGCCAGGGGCTTTCCTAACAGAGGTCGGTGCCCTTCAGTGTACTGCTTCATGGTTTCTGTGTGATGGCCGAAAACCCAACGTGGTTGTTTCAACGATGACAGCAGAATTCCTCCCAGAAGAGGGAGGCAGACAGGGTTTGAGGATGAAGTCCCCTGGGCACAGCAGGAGTATGTGGACAGGACAAAGAGAGGACCAAGTGCTCAATCCAGCAACAAGCAGGAAGCTGGGAGCTGGGAGGAGACGGAATAAAGAAAAGGAGGCTGTCATCAACACAGCAATGGAAGTGAGCTCTTCTCCAGGAACTTTCCAGTAGTGAGAACACATGAAGCACCTTTGTCTTTTCTTTTCTTCTTCTTCTCCTTTTTTGTTTGTTTGTTTGTTTGTTTTTGTTTGTTTTGGAGACAGGTCTCACAATCATAGCTCACTGCAACCTTGACCTCATGGGCTCAATGGATCCTTCCACCAGACCCTCCATAGTAGCCTGGACCACGGATGTGTGCCACCATACTGGGTTAATTTTCGTAGAAACAGGGTTTTGCTATATTGCCTGCACTGGTCTTAAACTCTTGGGCTCAGCCTCCAAAATGCTCAAATTACAGGCATGAGCCACCACGTCCAGCCAAGAAATGCTTTTAAGAATAATGTCTAACATTTCCTTTTAAGTTATTGCTGAGATGTGAGGTCATTGCATCAAACCTTTGGGAAGCACTTGCTGCCTCCAGAGCCTTGAGTCAGGAGGATCCTGGAGAAGAGAGACATTGGGGTTGTGCCCAACAGAGTGATACAGCACAGAAAAAGGGTGGTAGACACGGAAGGCAAAGAGGAGAGCTGTAGGATTCAGCAAAAACTGGCATTCAGATTGGAGATGTCTGTGGGAAACCCGAGTCACTCCAAGAATCACTGGGAGATCTTGAGAACACTGTATTTCCCTCCATACGCTGGTGAGGACTCTAGATGAAAACATCTCAGGCCAGTCGTGGTGGCTCACGCCTGTAATCCCAGCACTTTGGGAGGCTGATGCGGGTGGACCACAAGGTCAGGAGTTCAAGACCAGCCTGACCAACATGGTGAAACCTCGTCTCTACTGAAAATACAAAAATTAGCTGGGGGTGGTGGCACACGCCTGTAACCCCAGCTACTCGGGAGGCTGAGGCAGGAGAATTGCCTGAACCTG